>NW_008795029.1:6411813-6436823 GCF_000699145.1 Aptenodytes forsteri
TAGCTACTATGAAGAAAATTAACCCTATCCCAGACAAAACCAGTACAGACACAATAGCAGATCATGACATAGTCCTTAATAACCTGAGAAGGGATATCAAGCTTTAGGTGTCTCAAGTTGAGCAATTAAAAATTAAGACATCCAGTCCCATGATCATCACTGGAATTACTTGCCTATTTTGACCTCTTTGAATATTATACATGCAAAATTATCTTTATGATTTAGCGATGACAGTACAATATTAACTTCATATTTTCATTTTACAATTCAGATATTCTTACTAATTTGTTGTTCCACATAAAACCATGCACTCCACTGAATATTTTTACAAAGCAACAATGGCAATTAACATTTCATTTTAGCATGAAAGGAAGAACTAAGATAAAGCACTTCCATTTGAAAAAAACAGCAAAGAAGTATACGTATACATATGTGTATATGTATCTCTCTATATAGATCACAGTGCATAACAACTACAAGTCAGAGGACATACTAAGCAGTAATCTGCTTTGCTATTCCCATGTAGCCTACTCTGAAATAAATCATGATGTACTGAAAGTCACATTCACATGCAGGAATGAATGAATTCTATCACAGTGGCATGAAGGAAGATCTCAAAGCTCTTAATTTATTTACTTACTAATTTGTTTATTTTTTAACAGTCACCGTGTTTCTTACCTGTTATCTATACATGAGAAACATGTAATTTTCTGAGGTTAGGTGTTTTACAACTAGAAAGAATTAGGAAACACTTTTTTTCCTTTGTATTTCATTTGATATTGCCTATGAATTGTTTGCCTAATTCTGGTGAAGCTAAAAGGTATTTCTGAGAATCTGTGAGACCACATTCTAGCATTAAGGACAGAATACTAATGGAGTACATAGTAACTGAATGGAGATCAATAGTTTACTGGGTATGTAATAATACACTTTAGTTTTTGAGGAGATACTAAATAAAGGTCTTTTGGGCCTAGCAGAAATGTATTTTTTTCTCTTTCAGTCTGATTTAAAGTAATACTAGTTTGTCCATTGTCTTCGTGTAAACTTTTAATCTGCAGTGCTAGCTTACCTCCAGCAAATTATGTCTATAGGATGTTTTCCAAACTGAATAATTCTAAAGGGATTCTGAAATATTTTTTTTCCAAATAATACATGAAAAAACCTGTTGCTTGAAAAATATTCAGAGATATAAAAGCATTACAAAACACTTTAAGTAAAAAACACTTTGGAAAAAAATGAGGAAATTTTAAAGAGTAATCTAAATAATTACTGCATTAATATAACTCATGCATATTACGAGGGTTGGGGTGGAAGGAAGGTGTCTGAATAACACTGTCAATTAACAGAAACTGTTTAAAAGATTATCCCTAAGGCCATACTTTCAAAACTTCACTAAACAGTATAAGACAAAACAGTGTATTAATTATAACTGGTCAGGAATCTTTTTCATTAAGTAGTTTTTCATCAGAAATGTTCAGCTCATCAAAACGTGAACTTGTCATAGGGATGAACCTGCTAAAAAATCTGCAACAAACCAACTTAAACCAGCAAAAATTAACACTTGGATCCATTTCTTCAGGTTCCACAATGGAATTCCCAGTCAGAGAAAACTGCTTAGTGGCCAACAGAGCAGTCACTTAGGATACTGAAGACCCGGGATCAAACCTCTTTGTTCTTCTTCATGTCCCACATTAATAGCTCAGCCCAAAGACTAGTGTGACCATGCTGAAGTTGACATCTATTGTCAAAACTGTTCAATACTAAGTCATAACTGCAGCACTATCTTGACCCTAGGAATGATGTGGGGTGTGTGCTCTAGCCATGGGAGTAGAGCCTGATTCTCTTTGGACAATAAGGAACGATCATTATAACTTGTATAAGGTGGAATGGCTGCTAAGACACAACTGAGACCCCTAGCCACTACGGGGAAGGTCCTAACTTGCAGCTTGGGAAACTCAGGTTCAGATCCCTTCTCCAAATCAGGGAGAATTGGATTTGCCTGCAGCTGAGCCACTAACGTTTCAAAAAAGTACAGCAGCAACTCAGCCAGTTTCCCTGACTCAATACTCCATGGAAAAAATCCTGCAGATTCCTTCATGTTGTTTCTTACCCTAATCTGATAAAAACAGCTCTAGTTACTGTACTAGAATAAAGTTTCCTTTATGACTTGGAAGACATTTAAATAACAGTTTTGATAAGCACAAATTCTTGGTGTCCATGACACCATAATGAAAATTTCTGAGTTTTTCCTCAAGTTCTTCCCAATTACTTCTTAATCTAAGAAACAGCAAGATGGAAAGACAATCTTGATTTCTTTTCTTTTTTTGTAGCTTTATCTGTTGGGGTTTCTTTGTCTATCTTCTCTTCTACCCCACTATATTTTTTCTGTTCTGGCACCTCTTTTCAATAGGCAAAGATTTTGCTTAGAGAAATAAGACAAAGCACAGGTTATTTGCACAGCTACATAAGTAAATAAGATTAGAATAAGACTCTTTGGGTGCTTGCAAGTCAAATGCTCGGAACAGAGCATTACATCTGCAGCTGCCTTATGACTGCTGTAAGTAAAATCTGTAGTAAGTAAAATCTGTACTGTATATCGTACTGTAAATCTAAGGTATGACAGGCAGAATTAGTGTTTTATGGGCAGCAGGAATCCTGACACCTCCTGGCTGTTGGATCCTTAACTTTGCATATTAACAACTTTTAAAAATACCTATTTCTAATGAAATTTTACCAGTGTATTTCTTCATTTGAATTAAAAAAAAGGAAAAAACCAGGGTCTGTATGTAATGATTGTGGCATTGTACAGAATGATACAGCTTAAGCCCTGAGTATTCAGCACTGCAGCAGTGCTAGCGACCACCTGAAGGAAAGAACTAGTTTTAGTGGCTATCAAGAGGGTCCAGCTGCTAACCTGGAGACAGACAGGTTCCTGGTAATGTCTGCAGGACTGGTGAAGAAGAGCCCCACTCTTTCTCCGCCCATCTTCTCAACTGTGTCCTGAATGACTCTCAAGAGAAGCTGGGGCTGAGTGCTGGACCTGGAGAAGTCTGTCTCTGTGAGAAGGGGCATTTCATTTCACAACATTTTTCGATGCTTTAACATTTGATAGTGTTGTCTGACTACTGCTGTGTTCACAGATGATGAAGAAAATGTATTCTTAATTTGTATGATGTTTCTACAATTAGCATTTTAGCTAGGTATATACCTATGAGGATACATCTCACCTTATGCTGTAGGGTTCTGATGAACACTGGCCATTTTAGTTCACTGAATGAATGCCAGGGAGAGATTCTTAACCATTTCTGGTGATTCCCATACTGGATATTGAATAAAACGAATCATGTTAAGCAGGATCCTGCTTTTGTATATAACCTTCTTCACTTCAGCAGTGCTTCATCTGAGTCCTTGCCTATCCAGGGTGGAGTTTGACTGAAATCTCCATTGTTGTGCAAGGGTTTGCCCATATGAAACTGTCTCAGTGTGAAAGCCCAATTAAATAAATATGCATCTTCCAATAAAATGAAGTAGCATCGGAATATAACAGCAGAACAGAAGTTTTGCTGTGCAATGCTACAAATGCTCAGTGGTGAATTTACAGACAGAACTCTTCCTGGGGCAAGACCTGCTTTTTTATTATTCATTTTCATGCTGGCTAATATTACTGAGCCTGCTTTCTTGATGTGAGTACTTTAGGATTTCATCATAATAGATATGGTAAGTCATAAAAAGGAATATTTCTCTTATACTGAAAGAACAATCCTACAAAAATACATGTATGAATTAATAATGATTACCATTCTTAAAGTCCTAGAAAAATAATTTAATAATAGCATTGGAAAAAAACTCCACCAACATTTTGTTAAGGATTGTTTTAGTATATAACTGCATTCTGCAAGTAGGCTGTTAAAATTTCTTTTAATTACAGATGAGCCTGAAATAAAATCCTCCCTTTACAACTTCCTCAACACCATTTTAGGGATGAAATCTCTATTTGGAGCTTGATTACAGAGCTCACTATTTTTAATCTTCTTTTTTCATGCTTTGACAATTGCAAAAAGACCACCCCCTCTCTTTCTTCCAATGTCCAACATACTAAAGAATAGTTTTATTTGGTTATTTTATCTTCCAAATTCTGGATAATGTTCTGGCAGTATGAAAAAAACTGTTTTCATATATACTACTTCCCTGATCCTATTTTGAAAATGCTATACATATTCAAAGTATTGATGGAATAGCATATGACTACTATGTATCTATCAACATCGTTTCCTCTCCTTCTTTCTTAACATAGAGATTTAATCCTGTAAAATATGTAAGACAAGTATCTTTGAATGCAAAAATTGCAATATATTTTTATAAGTGTTTCAAATAGTACTAAGTCACTAGAATTCACTTCCTTATATGGACTAACTTCAAATATAATTACCTTCTTCTTTTTTTAACTAAGTACTTTATGTTAATACAAAACTACAGCTAGTGTAACTGAACAGTGGCTTAATCCTCATATGGTAAGAATATAATGTGCTATCATTAAAATATCAATGAATTAATCCCATGCAGTAGTATAAACCACATAGTAACAGTAATTACTTAACAGAAATTTAAAGGGCAGTAATTAAAAGAAAAAACCAAAATCTTAATCAGACTTATCATTTACTCACCTGTGGTTTTTTCATTTACAAGTTTGCAGTACGCAGCATAATTTATTATTTTGAAGCTAATGAAATTTTCAGTTTTCAGTGTTATCAAAGAGCTATTCTCTTTTTTAGAGTTGAAGGATCTTCCTTGTATGCAAGAAGAGTTAATGTCATTTCTAAAATGCCATGTCCAATGTGTTATTGAACAGTAGGATTTTATTAGTTTGTAACAGAAAGGAAAATTTCTCATACAGTAACTTTACAGGGCTCATTTGCTTTGAAGGAGGGAAAAAGGAGACAGACAGTAGACTCAAAGCAGATGTTCTCATGAAACAGGCTGATTTTATATTGAAAAGCTGGTGTGTGTATCAGGCAATTTGCACACACATTAAAGAGAACCAGGAGAGATTATACAACGGGAACTGAGATAGTAAAAGGGACAACACCAATCTGAAGAATCCCAAAATCAAACAAAAATGTACCTTGGTGGAGTAAACTCACTGTCCAACATGTCCAAAAGTATTTTGAGGGCTTGCTTCCATCCTGCATGATACCATAATACTGTCCCTGTCAGCATGAAAACTTGTATATGAAAATATTGTGATACATAGAGTCATGAATTACCATGATTTTCCTTATTCACGACTGTAAAAATACTCTATAAAACTTCTCAGTAGCTGGCCAAGTTTTGGGGTAAACTGTGCTGTTCCAGCCCCCACTCCAAGCTTTGAAACAGAGAAATCTCTATTTAAAAAAATTAAATAAATGTGTTGAGGTAAGCATAAAAATAGATTAAAGACCTGTGAGGTCATGGTAAGGAAGTGTACAACATTGTCAGTGGTAAGGGCAGCAGGTCATGATGATGCATGGTGATTCATGAGAAAAGTTGAGATTTGGCAATGGTATTTGGGAAATTGGGAAGCCTTGGCCTAAAGCCAAGGATTTCACTACATGATTGCTTTATCAGTGCTGTAGTGGACACGCCCCTCAGTTCCTTGCTTCACAAGCTTTAGGCAGAAAAAGGGTGAGTGCAGCCTGAACAGACGACTGCTGCTGTAATCCCCTCCAACCGCTATCCACACAGCGCCCTGCCTTCCTGCTAAGAGGAAGACAAGTTTTCAAGAGATAAAAAAAAGCTCTGCACAATGATTAGCTTTGGATGGAGTGACTATTCAA
The DNA here is from genome assembly GCF_000699145.1 of Aptenodytes forsteri. Taxonomy (NCBI): domain Eukaryota; kingdom Metazoa; phylum Chordata; class Aves; order Sphenisciformes; family Spheniscidae; genus Aptenodytes; species Aptenodytes forsteri. The sequence goes on from NW_008795029.1 coordinate 6,417,630, forward strand.
GCAGCTTTCACACTGGGCAATTAGATTTTTAACCGTGTTATTTGTAAATTGGCCCTGGGTAGTTCATGTTCACAAGCCAGAAAAGGACATTGCTACATTTTATACTGTCATATGCTATCAAAGCGCTGGTAAGTGTGGTATTTAAACTTTCCATTCCACTGTACCTGTGATGGCAGTGTATAATGAACAGGATTCATTGGAGAGTTTGAGCATTCTGCCTGATTTTGCAAGAAGAGCATTTTCCATGAGTAATTTTTGAAAGGAAATGAAACAGAAACAGCCAAATCCCAAGCCCACGAATTCTACACCAGGCCAAAATAGCAAGAGTTTTTATATCTAAAGGAATTCCTGTTTCAAACTATTATTACAGAATGTGATAAAACCATCTAAAGGAAAGCTCTTGCACTATCCAAACACTTGCTACCATGTAATCTCTACAGCACTGACTAAAAGGACAAAAAGTACTGCAGAGTAATCCCAACGCTTTGATAAATAATGTGAATTGAAAAAGAGTTTAAAAAAGCAAGGATCTACCCTTCCATGACCGTTTTGTTACCAATTGGTCCATTCAAAGGGACAACACAGTTACATTTTTGATGGTGTTTTCTTCCAGTCAGCACAAGCCACTGTGCCACAGTCTCTAGAGCAGACCCCAGACTAATCTAACTTCTGCTATAAGAAAAGGCACAGCTCAGGCAGAGGCGTAGTATCAGAACTCAGTATCAGGTACCTCAGTGGAGATTTTGCCATCAAATTCAATGGGAGGGGAAAATAAAGGAAGTTCAGGAAGAAAATACAGGCTTTTCCTGCTTCAGCTCCCACTGTTCAGCAGAGTTGGAGTCAGTGGAGGACGTTTACTTCCATGCAATGATTTTCAGCTCAGCATCCCAAAACAACAGTATGTAAGTCAGGATGGCAGCCCAGCTTTACCTTTACATTTCCCTGCCACTAGCAATCGATTTTCCATATTTTGGTGACAAAACTTAGCTTTCTTCACCTTACATTAGTGGTTCTCTGTTCCAGATACGAAAGATTGAGACCCTTAGAGACTGCCAAAGCAACCATTGTAGTATAGCCTCAGAAGCTAGAAGGGTAAGCATCACATTTGCAGCAACAAGTGTCCCATGACTGACAGAGCTGAGACAGAGTGCTTTCTGCACATCACTCTTCCACAGCACAATCTCACAGTCTGAAGCCTGAAAAGAGAAGGGAAAACCTATAGGGTGAAATTAGAAGATCTGAATTACATAGGAATTACAGATTGGCTGTTGTAAAGTTTTGGATCTGGAATCTCTTTTTGTTTCAGGGGGGACCTTTGAGAATACTCAGTATTGTAATAGGGTATGAGTGGACTGTCATAAAGTAAGTGCAATATATCCTAAGTTATGACTATTTCCCAACAACGTAATTTCCTTATTTACAGGGAAGGACACTTACCTAATACTGTAATAGCACATTCATTTCTTTCCTCTTACTGTATCTGAAGAGTGCATTTGGTTAAAGTTCTCCAGATTCTTGACATTTATGCTTTAGGTATTTTAGAGGATTTGTGTTTTTTGATGCTTTAAAAGAGGCAAGATAGAGACACTTGCAAGTTTGTCCTCTGCATAACTGTTTCTCACATAAGCTTTTCTTTCTGTTTTAGTAATTTGATAAAGAAGGTGTCCTCATGGTTAGTCCATTTTACCAATCTTGGTGAGTAAGTATTTTCTTAGTCTCCTGAGAAAAAGAAGACTGATCAGGTATACTTCATGTACAGATGAACATACGTATGTCTATGTGTATCTGTTCATCTGTTCCATAATAGCTTTTCAACTCATAAGTCAGTTTCCAGTAAACCTGGTTGTGGTATAGATAACTCACTGATATCAATGTTTTTGAGTTGTTTATTTGATCATACTTCAGGATGCTACAAGAGACTCCTGTGCTGGATATCTCCGTATATTATTGTATCTCATGTATATAATGTATGTTAATTTACATGGCAAAAAAAGGATGAAGAACAATTTTAGATGTGTAATTATTTTTGCAAAGAAAGAAGTTTCCTTTTTCTTCTTTAAAGAAACTGACCTTTTATTTTATTTAAAAGTGTTCCCTATGAGCATACCAGTGCCTTGAATTTACACATTTTTTCCTTATTTTTAATATTGTGTCTCTTACTCAGCCTCTCCATTATCCCTTTCCCATAATATCTTAAGAAATGTCTAGCCAACAGCTAATTCAAGCTATGATGATGGCAGCTAACTCCAGCATGTCCTCTTTAAATTGCATGAGCTCACTTTCAGCATGTATTATTTCCACATGAATCACTCTCCCTTTTTTGCCGTACCAGGCTAGCACGGAAAGATCTAAGAGGGTCTTATCAGATGAAACCACTAATGAAAACAGGTTCACGGTGTAACAAGCAAGAGAAAAGGGTGCAAAAATATTGAAGGAATACAACTGTATCCTGAGCCACTAGACAGATAGTTTGTGAGTGGAAACTCACATAAAGCAATGGCTACAGCAATCAAACCATTTTTACTGGTCATTCCTTATTTTCAGTGGTTGCCTTTACTTAGGACTTACCAAGTAAATACTGAGGAGGCTACTAATCAGCACCAGAAGCTGAGCTCAGCTTCCATTCAGGTGTTTTAATGGGAGCTCTTTGTAAACCTTCGGTAGGAGCCTGAGCTCAGTAACAGAAACATGCAGCAGCAGCAGCACTTGTAGCAGGCAGGTCACTGGCTGATGGTGTGTTACAACAGTGCTCCTCAGACAGCAAAGGTATGTCTGAGCACATCTGCATAAACTGGCTTCAAGAGGCATAACGTGACTTCAAATTTTTACTTGACAGATGCTCTGTATATAACTATATAGAATCATAACTTATATCAACATATGAGATGGATTTCAACTCCTGATTAAAATACCAAACTTAGGTGTCTACAGGTTGATGTCTCTGTGTGAGGTAGGTGTCTAAGCACCCAATACAGTCAAGGCAACCTGGAGGACTCCTCAGCTCACCCTAAAAGAGGCAACTACATGTGACCAACTAAGCTAAATCTGATTCCAAATCAACTTAATCTGGTGGTGAAGGTGTTCCTGAATGTGTATATACATTTTAAAATTTGTGAATACACACACACATAGGTATAGAGTAATCATTCTTTTCTTCTGGTCTCACATGACCATTGGGGACATTGTTTCACACTTTTCGTAGAACGTGCGCTTTGTCATAGATAGGAATATTTCTGACTCTTCTTCCATGTTATTCCCATTCCCCTGCAAAGGCTCATTTGCCAGCCTCTGGCAGACTGTAACCTCCACTTCCCACAGATACAGGTCTTTGGCTCTGTACCGCTCTTCAGGACACTGATCCACCCACTGGAGCTGTCTTACAGGGGAGGCACTCTGCATTGGAAAAGAGGCTTACTTAGATTGCTTCTTCAGGAGCAAAATGGGAACCCTAGATTCAGAACCTGTCTTCATTTTCCTATAGCAGCAGAATTAGGCACAGCCCCTTTCTTCAGCCAGAATGGGAGAGGGTTATTTCAGACTGAGCAGCAACATATGTTAATAAATTGTGTTTACAGAGCGTAAATTCCACTACTAGAGGGAAAAAAAAAAAAAGGAAAAAGGCCTTTGAATATTTTAAAGCTTTTATCTTAGTAGCCACACTTCTACCCACAAAATCTCCTCTGTAATTGGCTTTTATGTGGGCCTGTTAATGTGTTCTGAACTCCCATCTCTTAACTACGGGGTAGCAGCTATTCAACAGACAGCATTTTCAACACCTTTACAGTACAAACAAACCATTAAGTTATTTAGCAAATAAAAAAAAAAAACAACCCAAACAAAACTAAACCCACAATCAGACATTAAAACATCCCAGTGCTCCTGAGCACCAGTTCCTCATTCACCAGTTCAGAATTTCTTTCTTTTCCCTTGGGTTTCTAGGAGCTCCTAGGGCAGCTGGCAGGGCTGGCTTTGCAGCATAGCATGGAGACACTCTTTGCTTGTGCCAGCAGAAACAGTGGGAAACGCTCCATCCCGAGTTCACTTTGGTCCTTCCTGAAAGCAATGAGCAGGAGGGAAGGGCTGTTTGGCCAGCCTTGCTTTTGCGTCCCTTCTCTGCTTACCCGCAGCCAGGCAAGCTTGCAATGGCAGAGTGATGCTGTCTGCCAGCCTGTAGCATGGGGGCCCTACCAGATCCACAGCAGCAGTTCCACTTGCAAACGTTTGCCTCAAATGTGAGGCATCATTTCAGGGTGGGGAGGAGACTGTGAGAAGGGAAGAAAGAAACTTTAAGACTATTTCAAAGATAGAAGCAGGGCTGGCATTAGCACATGAAGTGTCTTGAGCAACATTAACACGAGTGCGCACTGGAGAAAAAAAACCCACCAGGCAGGGCTGGGGGTTAGGAGAAAGCCTCTGAAAGCCACACCAGTTCATTGTAATAAAGTCCTGGGTGTTACGGCATTGTTGTAAGGGGTGAAATTCTTTCACATGCTGAGCACTGGGGCGGCCTGGGGCCCTGTGCAGGACTACAGGTGGCGTTTGTTTATGGCCAGCTTTACACATAACGCAGCCCCTCTCAAGGAAGTGTCATAAACTGCTTCACAGCTGGTTTTACATGATACACGTGCAACATATCACACACCTTGCTTGTGGGACTTCTTCCTCTGAGGACAGATCAGAACAACCTACCTACCGCAGTCATAATCCCCTATGCATGTCCCTGCCTGTGAAAAACAACATTTCTCACGTACAATTCAAGGGAACAGAAACCATCAGAAAGATCTAGTGCAGTACTAGTCCAGAGACAGCCTACACGGGCTCAGCAGAGGCATCTGTAAAGGACACATGCTATGCTCCTGAAGTAGAGGAGTTTGAATTGTGGGTCAAACATGCCGGCAGAGGCCACGGTAGGCCAAATTCAGATACCAGTAAGCCAAAAGCAGAGGCGTCTGATGTAGCCCCCTGCTCTGTCAGGAAGCAAGAAAGATGTACCTGATAAGGCAAGTGACCCAAAGTCCTTTACTAGAGTCAGGACAAAAGGGTGAAAAGAACTTACAACAAAGTGGTGGTGAAATTAGGGAAAGACACCTCCAATGCTGTAAAGATGAGGGGGATTCCAAAAAAGTATGTTTGGGTTATCCAAAGAAAAACGAGGATGAGTGCAGTTATTAGATGCAAAGAATATATGTGTTGTATTAGGGACAAAGCCCTGATGTTCCTGTGTTGGAAGAGATCAGGTGAGGACCCAGTAAATGAATCTCCTGATATCATGTCATACATAAAGTTGATATAAACTTGCCACCCTACACCTCATGAGGACCAAAGCTTTGCACTAGGTAGGGCAGAGGCAATACTGCTTATAGCCTTTGGTCTTATTGTTAAAGCTCTCTGAAGACTGCTGGAGTGGAGTTCCTATGGAGCAGACTACAACACCCTCCACCACTACAAGTTGACGCCACTTGTTTAGAATTATTTAGGGGCAACACAAAGGGAGTAAAACGTTATTCTTCCTGCTATTTAGGATAAGGTATGCTCCCTGCTGATCAGATGAAGCCCTTTCAACCTCACAGATGCAGGAGCTTATTTCTCGTCACGAACATCAGGTGCAATAACGTGGCCATCACCTTTCCATAAAATGTGTGCTCAGTGATACACTGAACTGGTGTTTTGAATGGGTGCTATGGCCATTGGAGAAAACTGCATATAAAAAGACCCTATCAGCTGGAGCCTCTGGTTATGCAAGAATAACAGACAGAGCCCACTGGTGTGAACACACATCAGGAGTTCAGACAGAATGAAATTTATGAAGCAAGGACACAGTTTCTACATTTTCCACTTATTTTAAAGAGTACCGTGCTCCAAAGCTGCAGAGCTGTTCTTTAGTAAAGCTGCTCTGCTAAAACGATAAACAAAATCTGTTTCTTTGAAGCCAGCAGGAGTCCTTGAAGATCATTTCAGATGCAGTGTGAGTTGTGCAAGGAATGATCTAAGGCCTTGATCGCAACACATAGGGAGGGACTGAATTACTCTTCTTACATATAAATATAAGTAAGCTGTGTAGGACCTAAGGATTTTCATATGGCCCAGTTGTTGAGGGTGAAGTGGACAAGTTCTGATAGTGACAACAGGTCTGGGAAAGGGTGAGTCCAGGAAGAAAGGTCTGATTCTTTAATTAGAGCAGAAGTGAATTAGGATTCCTCGGCTGAGGAAAAGACAGTTCTTGTGATGGGATTTGGAAATAGTCAAGAGTAATTATCAAATGGTTGGCTTCAACAAGGAACTGTAGAGGAAAAGGCAAAGTTTCTATTTTCAGTGTTCATTTAACATAACCCTTTATTCTGTTTGCAGCCCACATGATGACGCAACATCCCTCCATTTATATTCTGAGATTTTGAATCATAAAAACATTAATTCACCTCTTAATTATTCATTTAGGAGTTTCTTTGTTGGACTCTCAGGAGTACTATATTAGGCATTTCTTTTGTAAAATGCAGATTTAGAATGTAAGAGGAATGAGGAGTTAGACTCTTTTGTAAAACTACAGAGGATTTAAAGTGAAAACCATATGAAAATAGACAAACCTTCAATTAAAAAAAATGAGTTTCCAAAAACACAGACTGCTAGACTGAAATTTCATGTTCTTTGCGTGTCTCTTTTGAAATATGTATCTAGTCTTTTTAGATAAAAATGGAATAGTAGAAAGAGAAGTATAACTTCAGAACATTGTAAAAATGTGTAAGACTTCAACAAAATTCTGATAGGTATATAAAACAATGATTTTTCTTTTCATATCTCAGAAAGATTTTGTAAAAAACAAAGACATATATTAGCTTCGGAGTTTTTTGGCTCACATTTCACAATATGATCAAGAGACACTGTGAAGTTTTTTTTGAGAATAAATTTTGTTATAAAGAGAATGACTAAATTAGATCTTATTGCCTTGTAGTCCTTAGTCACAATAAAGAAAAATGACACTAACAGCAGTGTAACAGGCAGTAAGAACTGTGCACCCTATCTCTTTTGTACTACGGTGTTAATGCTAGTTTAGATTTGTCTGGAAGCATACTCCATAGCCCTTTATTTAACAGCACCCTCCCTCTTTTCAGTTTTATTATATTCATTGGGGTCCCCAGTACAAGAAAGACATGGGCCTGTTGGAGCGGGTCCAGAGGAGGGCCATGAAAATGATCAGAGGGCTGGAACACCTTTCCTATGAAGACAGGCTGAGAGAGTTGGGGTTGTTCAGCCTGGAGAAGAGAAGGCTCCAGGGAGACCTTCTTGCTGCCTTCCGGTACTTATAGGGGTCTTATAAGAAAGATGGAGAGAGAGTCTTTTTACCAGGGCCTGCAGTGATAGGACAAGGGGTAATGGTTCTAAACTGAAAGAGGGTAGATTTAGATCAGATATAAGAAAGAAATTCTTTACTGTGGAGGTGGTGAGACACTGGAACAGGTTGCCCAGAGAAGCTGTGGATGCCCCATCATTGGAAGTGTTCAAGGCCAGGTTGGATGGGGCTTTGAGCAACCCAGTCTAGTGGAAGGTGTCCCTGCCCATGGCAGGGGGGTTGGAATTCTATAATGCTGGCAAAAACAACTGTTGACCTTCTTTCCAACTCCAAGAGCCCAAGTGGCATCACACAGTACTGAAGCTGCAGAGAAAAGAAGTTCCAAGGAATTTGGAGGGTCAGGTATTGCTTCAAAGCAGAAAGACAAAAATAAGACTACAGGCTTGACTTTTATTTTTTTCCTTGACAAACAGTCTTCAGCCATGCACCCGGTCATATCTTCTGAATGAAAGGAAAATTGGCCACCATAATCCACTGAAAAAAACAATACAGTTCCCTCAATCCTCTATTTCCCTAAGCACTTAAATGATAATTTTATCTGGGCTGCTTCTGAACCTCGGTAAAAAAGTTTGGTAAATCTGGATGTGATTAAGGATGTACTTTCTTAAAATAAACACATTGAAAAGTCTGGAACTCCCTTTCAAAGATCAAGGGATCTCCAGTTACAAAACAAAAAAGCAAAAAAGAATCTCACTTGGATCATCAATAGTCTTTTGACTTGTCCACAAGGATACATGCACTGTAACATCTTGCAGGTTTACCTACTGTGTATGTTTACATGCAACTTTATCATGCCATTGCATAGGTGTAATTTTATGGACAACTATGTGATGTGCATTAAACCTTTTATTAAACATTAGATTACCCTTCTTACATATAGCATAAGAATAGATCAAGATGACAAGGTTGAGCATGTCTTAAGTGACATCACACTGCAGCTATATTTATGTAGGTTTTTTTCCCTTCCTTCAGGCTGGAGTTTTGCTGATGTGTTGTGACAAAAGAAGCACCTCCGTTAGAGAGAAAATTACAGACCAGGCTGAAAGCTGTACTTTATATCTGTTCTTTAAGCAGACCTAGGTGACCAACTCATGGTTTTATTCCTAATGAAACACAAAGAAAATTGCATGGCACAGTATGTATTCTTTTTCAAATTGGAAAGCAGGCTTCTTCAGGAAAACTGTAGTTATTCATTGCTAGACCATACACACATATAATAAGCCTGTGTATATGTACAGCATTGAGACATCTACCCATACAGATTATATCCCCCTATACGTAGATACATCTACTACATTTAGTTCTTTTCAGGTTACAGAAATGATGCAAAAGTGTGTGTGTGGGGAAGGCCTTCTACTGACATTGGTTTAAAAAAAAGAGAAGTGAATAAAGTGGAAATGCTGTGCTTACCAGCTCCCACTGTTCAGGCCACAGAGGGTCACTGAACTGCAGTTCATTTCCTATTCCACTCTCTGACTCCAACACTTTGAAGACTGCTGTAGGGATGTAATCATTCTTCTTGTGCTCGAGTGAAAACCACACAGAAAGATCAGTCATTTGCCTGCTCTGTTATTCACCCTCTTCCTCTTTTCATTTTTTCTGCTGTTTTAATGTAATTGTAAAGATCACTATTTCTTTGAAACAGTTTGAAATTTAGATTTATTAGTTAAAAAGATCTTATGACAGCAGCCGATTGCTCTCTGAATTCCATATGTTACACACTTGACAAAGTTAAGCTCCTCCAGTGGTATCTCCAGTATCTGCTTTTTTTGAAGGCTCAATTCTCTAGAAATTCCATTTTCTAAAAGCTTTGGTTTATTCTGAACAATGTATATTATCCATCACAGATAACAACAAATATCATCAATAAGCAAAATTTAGATCCAAAGTTACAAACATAAACACAGGACAAGGGGACATGAATATCGTGAAAACTTCATATTTAATTTCTAACATTTTCTTGCAACGGGATGATGTGACACCTTAGGTAAGGTGATTTTAGTATGTGTGATGGAATTATTGGCTTTAGAAAAATAACCTCCTCTCTTTCATTTTTCTTCTCTTCCAGTGTAAGACCACAGACACTGGGGTCACGAAACATCTGGGTGATGGAGGCCAGTTAATGGGGGAAAACCATGTGCATTCAGCTGCAGTGATGGAAGGAGGGGGAGACAGGGCCATTTGAACACGGCTCCCTGTAAGACTGCACACACTCTACCATCGTGGTCTTTTCCCTCATGGTACTCCTAATCCTGACACCTACAGATCAGGCCAAATGACTGTATCTTCATGGTAGAGTTATGGAGCAGCGTGTCTTCACGCTGCTGATGAATAAGCCTCTCTGCATAAGGCTGAGTAAGCCTCATGGCACATCATGTGGTGAGACCCATTCTCGGTCTGTGGGACCATGATGTTACTGAGCTGCTGAGCGCAGAGTCTCACTCCGAGAATGCCCTTTGTTGCTGTTACAACCCTCACAGTCACTGTGTTTGGTCCTTTTGGGCACTGAACTACTAGACCCAGTCCAAGACAGAGTTCAGACACAATTTCAGCACAAAACCCAAAGGAATCTGGGAGACAAGGGAGGTGGTGTAGGACCTGAAGAGCACGGGGCCAGGCTCTGCCTCTCACTCTCTGATTCTGCCTGGGGAATGGGTTACTTGTTGGGTATTATGGCCACATCCAAACCCTTGGTAGAGTAGACTCCCTGTCTCAGGAATTTTGGCAGTTCTGGGATTTCCCTTGCAGCTCAGACATTTAGCTGCTGACCTGTGAAAAGCAAAAGAAAATGCAATAAAATAAAGATGCAGAACAGAAAAATGGTGTTGGCTTTACCACTGGGAAAAAATCTTCAAGCATTAGCAAAAGGGTGTCCATTTCTACTTATTGTGAATGCTTGTCCTTGTGTTACTTTAATTCACTTAGTTGCATTAGGAAATCATCCCCCAAACCCATGGAACACCTGAAATGTTCGTTCCTGTAACACAGCAACAGGCTCTTAAAACATTTTTAGTAGACTATTGTTCTTACAATTTTTACCACCCCTTGTCAAAATAAATCAAATGGTGATAATCTCCACAAGCACTTTAAAAGGATTAAAATTATGGGGAATCATTTTATATACCAAATTACTTTGTATATTTCTATTCTCTTGAATGAGAGGGGAAAATGAATTGGAAATCAAAAGAGGGAATTGCTCTTTTGATATCAGCATTTTCTTTTCTATGGGCGTAATTAAATAGATCTTAGAAGAGTGAGACACAGAAAGGAGAGGAAAGAGGTAAGAAAGGAGAAAGGGACAAAGGAAGGTGGGGAGAAAAGGTATTCTAAGGCTAGAATTAAAATATTTACTCAGCTTATTTAGCTACAAAAGACGGTCCATCAGGTTCTCATCTCAGGACTGCCCTAGCCTGCAGAAGACCACAGCTAAGTCTGGGCTACCGTCTGGGTGACTTCCATGCCGCTGTCCTTAACATCCCAGATAAAAGTGGCGGTCTGGATGGTGAGGAGGCAGGAGACCAGAGGAGTGCACGGCTGGAGGATTCCTACTGCAGCCTGCTTGTTCTCTGCTGATGGACCAGTTCCCAAGACAGCTGGCACACAGGAGAGAGCCCACACAGCTGCTCTGAGCTGTTATTGGTCTCAGCTATTACAACTGTTACCTATGGGGGCCTACGCAGCTGAGCTGTGCTCAGCAAATGCTCAGTACATCAGTGAATCTAGGCTGCTAGAATAACTCCTTATGTTTTCAAGCAGTATAATTTTATAATATCAACAGGAAGGACCATAAATAGATGCAAAGTGAAACTATTTTGTTTTGCATGCATTAAATCTGCACTGTGGATAATATTTTCCTCATTTTATTCCTATACAGCTTGGTTGGGTTTTTTTGTTTTTGTTTTTGTTTTTTTTTTTGTTTGTTTTTTAAATCCCAGTACAGGGATTTCCACCATTCTTCTTCTGGAATACTATTGATTTTTTGTCATAATCCCAGCGCTCAAGTGTCTTGGGCTACATCCTACAATTCTTTGTGGACAGAACTGGAATACTATTGATTGCTTGTCATAATCCCAGCGCTCAAGTGTCTTGGGCTACATCCTACAATTCTTTGTGGACAGAAATAATATGGTACTGGGACAGTGACAAGCCACCTAGTCTTATCTGAGAGGATTTTTGAAAACTGTTAGCAAGGGAACCTAAGTGGCTGGATAGTAAGGTGCAGGCACTACGTAGTATTAGGCAGTTTGCTTTCTCTCTTTTCTTCCGCTACTCCATTTCAGGCAAGCTTCCTATAATAATGTCTAGTTCACTGGACTTCCAAGAGTAGGTCTAAGCAAATGCCTCTCTATAACCTCTAAGCTTTTTAGAGCAAAGCATGTGTATAAGGGAGGGAAAGAAAGGAACTCGGAAGGGATAATGACAGTGAGATAGAAGTAGTGAAGAGTGAAAGAAGAAACTACCCAGACTGCAGTGAATATGGAGATGCTTCTTGCCATCTCTATGTAATGTCCAGCCTGAGAATTTCTGCTCTAGCACAGAAGTAAAACATTGCTCAACAACACATTTATTTTTCCAAGACTTCCTCCTTCTTTCATTTTGATGTAAAAATTGAGACATACGAAGCATTCTATGTACCTCTAGGTTCAAAGAATCAGAAGACAAAACTTTTCCCTTCCTCTTTAAATCTTCCGTCTGCCACACCATTAATTTTATGCAGCAGAAAGATGTGTGTAGGAATGTAAAATGTCTTGGGAAACTCGGAAATAAAAAAATCAAGCTGAAAATGGTGAGGTGAGGCCCCATTAGTGCAGGCTGAGTTAAGACCACATGGTATAAGCAATGAGATGTGGTTTGCCTTTTTTTCTATCAGATAGGTACCTATCTTTTAAAAGAAAAGGTGGAAAGTGGGTGTAGTATTATATAATACAGCTTTTAATCTACCAGTGGATGAACGATGGTCCGGGAAATTCAGTATATATATTTTCAGATGACAAAAAGGATTTTGAGAGATATATTAAATGTATCTCACTATGAAAAATAAAGTCTAGTAGCCCTACTTAGTTAACTTTCTCTAACCATAAAGAAAAGTGTCCAAAAGTAACTAAGCTAGGAGGAAAAATCAGGTATGAATCTGAAAAGTTGAACTGTAAAACAATTTGAAAAAGTTAAAGATGAAGATCCAGGGGAAATCTGAAGTTTGTCCAAAGCACCTGAAGATAAGGAGAGTTTATAACTGGTGAAATCCCCTCTGTACTTTGCACAGGAGATATCAAGTAACAAGAGCTAATCTGACAGGAGGTGAATGATACAGTGTGTTTCCTATGGACTCAAAAAAAGGTTCATTTATAATGTTTGGATAGAAGGCAGCTCCCACTGAGGGAAAATGGTCCTGAAAATTAAACTTTTCTAGCGAAATGTTCTGTCAGATAGACTGGGATTAGGATTGGACTATGGCAGGGACATACTCCAGTTTGGATAATCACTGATATTTTCTTTAAATCAGAGTGGGAAAAGAGACCCTGCAGAGGAGGAGACACACACACACAAACACACACTCTCAAAAAATATCTGAGGATTCCAGGAAGCAGATTTGCCCTTTCATGCATCAATTTTTGTCAATTTTTCCGGCTGCCCGGTAGCAGCAAGGGAAAAGGGGAATTGTGTAGTTAGGCACCGGCACCCATCTGTTTGGAGATCTGTCTGATCCATTTCTATGCTAAACTGTTTTAGACATCTTTTCCCAGTCTTTCTGGGAAATATTAGCAGCATTTTGCCCCTTCTCTTATAAAGTTTTTGAAGCACTGAACGTAAGAATTTTCCTCATAGCACGTTAAGTTCTGTGCAAAGATTTGCTTTCATCAAACCACTGAATTCACTTTTTACTGTCTCCATACCCTTTTATGTTGGCTGACCAGACTGTTCTGGTGTTTCTATTTAACAAAACGGATAACTGCAGAAACAGAACATTTTAAATGGATGGAAAAAGATATTCGCTGAGTGAATTTTACTCCTATGGGAGTGACTAGTACAATGGAACTGGATTCAACTTGCAGCTAAACAGCAAAAAGAAGCAGAGACAAAGGAACAATAGAAAGGAAGCGAATATATATCCACACATGTAATGCCACGTATCATGGCTTGAAAAACTCCCACTATTGTGTCTCATTAAATATTTCATAAACTATGAGAGATCTAGAATCCCTCTAATACTTATGGCTGGATGAAGAAGAAGTAATTTCTCAAAACTATGTGCTCTCTTTCTAAGGTATCTTACCAACAAAACCTTTAAGAAATAGGAATAAAGAGAAGAGCAAGGAGAAAAGAAGGGATTTGAGACCCGAAATGTATTAACAGAAGGGAGCAAGTGCTAAAATTGCTGAGAAACTTCAGGATGCAAATGAAATCCAGTAGAATCTCAAAGTAAATGACTGGTTTCAACATCCCTATTGCACCACCCTGTACATAAAGGATAAACCTGAGGATGCCCAGATTTGCTGAAGGGACAGAGACAACCTGACTCCACAGAGAAGTCCATTACAATAGTAACCTCCAACTTCAGATGGGTTTTGTAATAGACTTTCTTTTCATGAATCTTGAAAAATCCCAGGATAATAAAACGTTATTTTCATTTTTGGAAAGGCTTGTTTCAGGAGTCTTATTTACAGTTTTCCCCCCTTATTTCTTCCTGTTGAGAAACACTGTATGGATGGGAAGATAATTAGAAACACAAAAGGACAAAGATAGAAACAAAAATAAAATGCTAGGTGACATTTTATTTTTCTCTTAGGTGGAGAACTTGTTCTTGCTTTACTAGAGCTCATATTTTAGGACAGTAGAAAAAGTAATTCATGACAACTTACATGGATTTTTTTTTTCAATATGCAGAACAATTTATACATAGAAATCTTTCTGGAGAATATGGGAAGCAACAAGGAACAGCATATATATTAATCAAGAATCATACCTGACAAAGTGCACCTCTTTATACATAAAAAGAGAGAAAAAAAGCGTTCTGAATGAAATGGCTTAAATACACAGAGGAACCCTGGTCATAGTACACAGAGGCAGATTTTTTTTTGTTTAACGAGCAAGGATGTGTCAAATAGAACTTACACCCAAAATGTTCAATTAAAATACCTGCATACATGTGTGTGCACACATTTACACACATGCGCGCACGCACACACACACACAGAGGAAAAATAAGCAAGGAAATTCTTTCCGATAGCCAGTTTCAAGAATACAACTGTTCTCCTGTGCTAGTAGCTGTTGCCAGCCAAATAAAATATCAGTGTTCCACTAGGAAATGGTTAGCCAAACAGAAAGTGCAATGAATCTGCAGCTGATGAATATAAGGATTTCTCCATGAAATCCCCTGTGTCAGAAATTATTATAGAGGCTTTCTGTAGTTTAGGACATTCCCAAGACTGGTTACTCAGTGTTATGTAAATGACAAATGGTTAGAAAAAAATAACTTGGAACAGATGAATAAGGCATTTGGTTCGTAGGAAAAGGGATCAATATAGTTTTGACTAGAGGCTTGAAGTAGCTTCTTGTGTTAAAAATAACAACACTACAGTAACCTTCCTATGGCTATCGTTATATTAATTTAAGATGTTAAAATATGTTTTAGCAAATGTAAAGAGTTAAAAAATGTTTCCTTGCAAAATGGAGGGACTAAGTTCCACTAATTTTTCACTTTTTACAAAGCATTAGTTAGTACCTCGATAACAGAATGATTTCCTTGCATTACCATCGTTTTCATCCTTCTAGTACAAATGATTGGGAAAACTAGAATGATGCATATTAATACTGATTCAGCAACTTGACAGTGCTTAGTGGGAGATATCTTTAGGGTTTTTTTCTGTCATACTTTAAAGAGGCTACAAAAGACTGAATTTACAGGCCCTACACAGATGTGTGTAGGGAAGATTGAAAGAAGGGTTTTCCGTGCACCACCCACACCCCACGCAAGAACCAAATGCAAGAAGTTCCCAAAGAGCTGATGAGAAGCAAAAGGAGCGCAGATCACCAGGGAGTGGTGTGCAAAATGCAGTCCCATTGCGTGCTAAGAATTAAAGGGAAGGAGAGATATTTTTGACGTAAATCAATCAACTGCAGTGCCTCACAAGTGGGGGGAAATGGAGTGGTGAATGTAGCTAAATACTCAGAGAGGAAGGGAAAAGCTCTGTGCACAGTAACTCCTGTCCGGGCACACAGATCTCAAATGCCTGATCTGACCTCCGGTTCTCAGTTTGTATTCAAATGAATGCTGCTGAAGTCACTGGGAACCCAAACAAACAAAGACTAAAAATATAATAAGAATTTCAAAATTTGACCTTAGAATAGGCAATTCTCTAAGGTTCCTTCTCATTTCCCTAAGTTGTATTTTCTGTTTGTGTATTTATGAATAGCCCACTCACTGCTGGAACATCCACATTTTTGTTTTCAGATGTTCTGCATGTCTTTAAGCAGGCTCTTTTCTCAATAACTTGTATGCTACTTTTAACCCCTCAGTGACTTCTGTGTCTCTAGCCTCTTTATAGTCACTTTATTAGCCTTCAATACAGTTAATCCATTTGTATAATATGCCTTTAATACAAGAGGGGTAGGGCAGCACGTGGTTTTCCAAATGTGGTCTCACTAGCTTCTTACACAGCGCTAGGATGTTTCCTCTGACTTAGGTTCAATACCTCCATTTATACATGCCTCAGTTTTGTTTGCTTTTCCTTTTTTTTTTCTTCCCCCCCCCCCCCTCCAACTGCTGTTAAGCACCAGGCCAACTACTTTTGAGTTTTATTCACCACCCCATCCCTCCCTCCCACTTCCCCTACTCCCATCCTGCACTACTGAGTGTATGGCCATGGTCGGACTCTGTTTTTTGAGTTCTGCATAATTCAAACACTATTTTGTTCTTCTGACTGCAAGCTTGCAGTGGTATGGATCAGATTATCACCAGAGCCGAGTGAACCAATTTGGATTAAATTAAGAGAACCATTCCTTGCCTCACACAGATCTTTGTTTGAAGTTTGAAAATGTCAGCTTAATTTTTATTCACCTGCTGCTCACTTCCTGGTTTTCGTCAGGACTGGAATGCTACAATATTAGGAGAAATTATGCTCCTTTGATATTTTCAGATGAAATGGAAAGAGGAAATTGGAGATGAAGGATGGTCTTGTGGTTAAAGGAACTGAACAAGGGCTCTTGAGATAAAGGTTTAATACCAGGTTATGCCATGGGCTACCTTTATGATTCCAGTCAACTGACAGAAACAGAGAAATTGCCCGACTGGATCAGATCAGTGGTCCGTCTAATCATGTATCACCTCTCTGTATATCCTTGTGTCAGCTTCACAGAAAGATGCAGAAGCCTCTGAAAAATGCAGGTATAACATGCCTACAAGGGAAGTTCCTCCCTGCATCTCATGCTCTGCAGTATTCTATGCACTTCTACAACTCTTAGCTGTTTCTAAATCCCAACATTTTGCTTATTTTCTCGACTGCTACTGAGCACTGCGCAGAGATCTTCATTGAGCTGTCAAGTCTTTTTTCAGAGTTGTTACAGCTGTTTTCTCTTGTTCTGCCCCCGTGATCAGTGGGGGCTTTCTTGACACTGTCATCTTGTCTGGTCAGTGCCCAGAACTTGGTGCCTTATAATTTCCCAGAACTCAGCAACTGCATGACTCAGAGCATGTGGTTATAATTGTGGCACAGTCCTTTTTCTTTCTACGCTAGTTACAGTGCTTGAGCGCGAATGATGTGTTCAAATGCTGCCTGGGATTTGAAAGGAACACTCCAACACCATTCTTTTCTTCAAACAATAGGTACTTCTGTCATCAAAGTATTGTTTCCCGGCCTTTTAGACCATAGCCACTATTATCCAGGTTGTTATAAATGAAAGGTTATTATAGCTCCCTAACTAGTCCTGGAAAAGTGTCCAGCTGCTACAAAACATAGCTGTTAGAGTTCTCATACTCACATGGGCAGAGTTTTCTCCTTGATCTTGTTCCCAAAACCTCTGTTGATAAACAAAGGAAGACCCTGCATGGGGAACAAGGAGCCCATACTTCATTGCTTGTGGGTAAAATATCACACATCATAAAGAGAAACCTCTGCTCGTTTTACAATGCTCTGAAGAGTTCTGTTCCGCCTCACCTAAGCTTTGCTGCCCTGCGACAACCTGATCTGTGTTGGAAGACCACTGCCCCAAATGTAACTAGAAAGATATAACCCTGTGGTCACTCTCACTACTTTCTACACAGACCACACTTGCTCTGACTACTCGGACCACATTTTGATGTTTTTGCTTATGCTGAACAGCTTCCTGTGCAAACATTATCAGTGAACCAAGGCATCAGGTGCTCTTCATTGTCTCAAAAAATATCAGATACTATACTTTTGCTTTTATGTCAGGTCCTCTTCCATCATTGGTATTGCCTTCATTCATAAAGGGTGTAGGGATGGAAGAAATGACTCTAGGAACAACTATTCTCCTGTCCAAGTGTAAGGGGTAGGCTTTGTAGGAAACAAGCTGGATGCTAGGAAGAGATGAGGCAGAGCTACATCAATTATATTGGACCGTTACTGTTGCATACCTGTTATCTTAGGCTGCATTTAAATTGATTTAAACTGCTCAAAGCATGCTCATGTTTAGCTTGCATGACCAGACTCCCTTTCCATAGTGTGTAGAGTGGGCTTAAAACCAATATCAAGATGGAATTTGGTTGAGAAGTGCAAACAGATCTAGAAGCTCAGAACTGCTTTCAATCCAGTAACAGAGATGTATCCAAAGAGATCTTACACCAAAATGGAGAAGGCAAAGGGTTATTTTGCCTGCTCTGGGTGCCAGTGGCACAGTATCAGGGAGTCACAACTAGCCTCATCCTGGCCACACATGGCTTGAAGGGGAGAACTGAAACCCTGTGTTATGCTCTTCTCTGGGCAGTACCCGCAAGTAGATACTTTCAAGTTTCCCAGAACTCAGCAATTCTATGACTCACAGCATACTGTTATAATTGTGGCTGTCAAGCCTTTCAGTTTTTTTTCTTTCTACACAGTCCTGGAGGCCAGCTGATCTGCCCAAATAGTGTATGAAATCTGAAAGAAACATTGCAATGGGATGTTAAAAAGCAGAGACACTCTTTTTGTCTTAGAAAAGCACATTGGACACAGATAAAATCTAAGCAGAAATGGTTGCCGTTAGTAATATTTTGATACTGCAGCTATGTTGTGATTATAAGAAAGCATGAAAATTAACATTGCTGTAGTTGTATTAGTAAAGGTGACCAGTCACGTGCCATTTGAGGTCACGTGCAAGAGCCCCAGCTGCCACAGAACAGGTGATAAGGCTGGTAACCAGCATACACTGAATGACAGAACAGGCACCGGATGGCTTGCAGTGCTGTCAAGGGTTTCTGACAAGACTCCTAGCAAACACTAGGTTCAAGGGTCATGAGATCCAAATGAAAAAAAGAGAGGTGTTCTTCAGTGTATACAAAAATTAGTCTTGCCACATATTCTACAATTTAGCAACCTGATATTTAACTCATGCTGTACGTGGTCTCTGTCTTCCTCACCTAGCAGGTTTCCTACTCAGTAATTATTTGTGCCATTTGTCCTGGTTTCAGCAGGGATAGAGTTAATTTCCTTCCTAGTAGCTGGTACAGTGCTGTGTTTTGGATTTAGGGTGAGAACAATGTTGATAACACACCCATGTTTTAGTTGTTGCTAGGTAGTGTTTACACTAGTCAAGGACTTTTCAGCTTCCCATGCTCTACCGACTGAGAAGGCTGGAGGTGCACAAGAAGCTGGGAGGGGGCACAGCCAGGACAGCTGACCCAAACTGGCCAA
>NW_008795029.1:6436858-6460925 GCF_000699145.1 Aptenodytes forsteri
TTCACAAGTAACCGTTACGTGTGATGGAGCCCTGCTTTCCTGGAGATGGCTGAACACCTGCCTGCCAATGGGAAGTAGCGAATGAATTCCTTGTTTTGCTTTGCTTGCGTGCACGGCTTTTGCTTTACCTGTTAAACTGTCTTTATCTCAACCCACGAGTTTTCTCACTTTTACTCTTCCGATTCTCTCCCCTATCCAACTGGAGGGGAGTGAGCGAGTGGCTGCGTGGTGCTTAGTTGCCTGCTAAGGTTAAACCACGACACTATTACAGCTTTACCTCTGCTCTTTTTCAGGTTCCTAAGGATTTTTTTTCCCCATCCATGTCTCTGGAGCTGGTGAGGCATAAAATGCTGCAGGGACTCATTGTCTCTTTCTAGGGACCCTTCATGCATCTCATCTTTCAGGAAGGGGGGAAGATGATCAGAAGAGCTCTCCTTTCTTGCTCACAGAAGGGAATAGAGAAGGGTATCCTGAGATACTACATTCATTTCATTCTCTTCCTGGCCTTCCTTGTTCCTTCCTTCTTTTGAGAATAATATCAGTTCCCTAAAGGAAAGAGGGATGGGGGGAACCCTTCCAATTTCTTTGAGCACCATTACTTTGAATTCTTTATTGTTGGAGTAGGGGGAAGTACATGAGGGCTGATGGTCAGGCAAGGGCAGAATTGGTGAGGATGTAAGAGCTTTTCAAATCATCAACAGGTTAGCGCTCACCCAGGAAAAAAACAAGTCACTCACAAAAGTATGGCAAGGACACTGATAACTGGGGAACTTTGGGCAGTTCTAGAGCATAAAGAATGTATAATCTGAGGGCAAAGTCCCATGCACATTCTGTCTATTCCTTTTAAAACCAAAAAATAATCCAGTGTGAAGACAGCTAACTAATCAGTACCACTGCCCATCAAATATCTCCAAAAACAGTAAACACCAGCTGTAGCTCAGTTAAAATCGACAGCTCACAAAGGAGGAACTTTAACTCAGAGCTGTATTTCTAGTCAGAGCCCTTTACATTATTTTAAAGTCCTTTTTTTATTTTAGAAGTCAAAATGATAACTAACACATAGAACAGTGGGAAAGAAATGAATATAATACAAAGAATAATCCAGTATTCTTCACTATTGAACTCAATAGTACAAAGATAGGTAATCCTTTCACAGCTCCAAAACCACTCTGTATGCATAAAAGACCTTTAAAAAGGGGTGCAAAGCAACAATTTGGATGCAGTTCAGTTTTCAAAGAAAGAACCCTGAGACTAGGGAAGCCCCCAGGAACCACAAAGACTTTTCTTTTTCTTATACTGTCATCTTCTCCTATGAATGAATGAAAGAATGAACCTTTCTCTTCATTCTTTTCTCTGTCACAGAAGCTTAGGTCTTATACCCTAACCTTTTCAGCTGCCACCTTGTATACCCTACAACTGCTGCCTTCTCTTCTTTTTCCTCTGTCTGCCTGCCTGAAACCATAAAGGGTGAACTTGTTTTCCTTGTGCCTAGGAATATGGCTTATGGTCCCGTTGTGCTCTACCTACTCCTCTCCTTTTTCTCATATGGCTTTTCTGACACTAGAAAACCCTTCCATCAAAAAGTCAACCAGATGGGTAGCTAACTATATGCTGGGGGAGAATGTGAAGGTTCTGAAATTTCACATGTCTGAATGAGTTAAAAGAACTATCAGATCCTTCTGCCTTGCATCAGAATACAGAAGCAGATGCTGAAATGTTAGTAATTGAACAGCTTTTTAAAGACAGGGAAAAAAAAAATCAGTGGAATGAGTTAATTAGATAATGAAGGGGATAGATTTAGTAATTAATTCAGGTTACATAAAGCTTTTGAGAATACTATGCAGAAAACTCATTGAGAAAGGTCCATCAGGGGCTTGAATGTTCTCCCCCTCCTTCTCCTGACATTTCTGCCTCCTTAATGTGAAATCGTTTCTGAAAAATGCTCCCAAAATTTTTGATAGAACTCAGTATGTAGTCATCAGTGAGTACAGAGATTTTTTCCTGCTTCTGAACAAATGTTTAAGCTATTTGCTTTGGCAAGAAGAGTGAAAGATCTTGTATTAGATATCTGCAGAATAAACTTCGTGATAAGAATTATGCTACGGGAATACACCTGGGGATCAGTGCAGAAAAGAGGACATACTCATGTTGCAGATGAAAGGGATGCACAAACCCTACATGTACACGTGCTAGGGAAGATGGGGTGGTTTTTAATCTCACATAACACAGATGACTTTCAGTTAATCTGCTGTCATATAGTATCCGTTTTGTCTTCCATAGGATGGCCTGGATTGTTTATATTCAGGAGTCACACCTTTCATTGATTAGACTTGGATCTGCACCAAGACAGTGGAGTCTGAATATTTGTCAACTGCCACCATCATGCAAACAAACTTCCCAGGAGGTGATGTCACATGGTCTCTGGAGAAACAGTTCACCTTAGCGGGTCCATAACCACATATGACAGCTACCACTGCTTCAGAGGGGCAGGGCTGAATAGGCTGGAAGTTCACCCATCCAGAGATTACTAGGAATCACGAAGGGACTCTGTGGGAGAAACCTGCCATGTCAGCCCCAAACACTAGAGGATAAATCCACAACAGGTTTTAGGCAGGACTTAGATGCTTTAGAGTAACTTTAGGCATTCGTACAGGTATAGTTCCCTAGCTTTTAAGGTGCCTGAAATCTCCAGGTGTCAACGCTTTCACTAGGTCAGTTCTGGAGCACACTAAAGACTGAATTGCTTCTGCCTTCACAGCACTGGAGACCCAGGCAGGTACCTCATTCTAGGCTTTGATTAGGCTTGAGGTGTTTATGCCTCAAATGTGATGCTTAGTCTTGTCAAAACAGGCGTGTTGGAATAGAGCCCACACAGAACCAGCTACAGAAATCAGAGGAGCTAGCTGCCTCTGCAGATCAGGGGCAAGGTCTCTCAGTCAGAGCACTGGACTCTTGTTCAGTTCTTCCTCATGAGTTCAGTTCTTCTGACCTTGTGCCTCTCAGGGGCGTCCCCTCATTAGGAAGTTATGAAATGTTCTGCAGTAGTTAATATTGTCTCAGTCTCTTCTGTCACAGCTCTTTTAAGGATATTTAAGCATTCCCTGGACCAAATGGAATGAGAGTGATGCTATAGCACAGTAGCTGGAGCATTCAGGTTGGTAGGGACTGAACATGTCTCTTCCCCTCATGTGAGTGACTTAATCAGCAGACGAGAGAGTTTGAATTCTTCTTTTTTTAGAATTCAGCTATTCCATGAAAACTGGAACCACTCCAGTAGGAGAGATTGGGAGAGCAAATCCATGAGCACTGATCTGACATGCTCAGACTCCCGAGTGGGAGCTTAAACCCCTACCCTGAGCAAAAAGGAGCAGAGGCGGCACCATCATCAAATAATTTGGTGAAAAACGCTTTAGCTGCAGACAGGGTTCCAAATTATGCTGCTTTACTAGCAGTGTGCATAGCCCTGTAATGGAGGCATTGATCTTAGGTTCCCCAAAACAGCATAAGTGGATTTTTTAAATGCATACCTCTTCTACTGACCAGCATAGGCAACTCCCCGATCAGCATGCTTACTTTGTAGATCCCATATGTAGGCACCTACTTCCTCCTACAAAAGTTGTATGGCACCTTTACCGTTACTTTGGGAGCATATTAAATTAAGGTAGAAAATATACTCCAAAAATGAGAGTGAAATATGTGAAAACAGCCGATTATAAAGCACATTTCATTACACAGGTCCCTGCACACTAGTATGTATTAAAAAGGTGAGCACTGACTATGGAGTCAAATGTAGAAGTGCATTTGATGCATATACATGAAATCCTCTAAAACCGGGGATATACCTGCTCAAGCCATTGAAACAAGAATCAACACTATATTAAATAAAATGTGACTGCCAGGACCTTTGAACTAATTTTGTACCTTTGTACAAGTAGGAGTCATTTGCAGCTGTCAGCCACCACAAAGTACTGGTGAAGGTTACCTCCACTTAAAGTATGTACCATAAAGTCAAATATTCTATTTGTGCGAAAACAACTGGTTAAGAAACAAATTATATCTTGTGTGATAAATCAGTTCTTCAAAATCACATTCTTTTGTATGAATCTCAAAGCAGGAGCTTTAAAATTCAGATCCCACACAGATGCCAAGAAACCAAAGAAAACCATTCTTCATAGGATTTCACTGTGATAATGACCACAGCAGTGACAGCAAAACTATTACAGATGAGCTGCACTGAATGTGATATGAGTTAAATATCTAAAGTACAATTCATCAGCAGTGCATAAATAAGTAGGAATAGACAAAGAGGAGTAAAAAATATATACTTCATTCTAGCAATACATTTAGTAACTTTCCATAACCCATTTCATTTTTCCACTGATTTTTTGAGCCAAACATTCAAGACTTAGTTGAAACTGAAGATAATGTTAACACTTTGTCAAGCATTTGAATCGCTTCCAGCATATTGTAGTATAATCCGCTGTCCACAAACATCCCCTTCATTATTGCCTAATTACATGCAAATTTCATAAAATGAATGAGTTTTAAGTACTTGTCAATCTGTCATCCTAGGAACCACTGAAACATTTTGACTGCTAGATAAATAATCAGCAATAATCACACTATGCAAATTTGATATTTTCTGTACAATTATCTGAAACCATAAATAACTGGACACAAAGACATTTGGCATTCTCTCAGAAAGACTTGACCTACAGGCTTTTTTATTCCCAACAAACATGCCAGCAGAATTTTTAAATTTCTGCCTAGCTAAATGTGACCAGTAGAAAAAAAAACTATAAGCATTTAGTGTATTAATATTTTATTTCAACCTGGGCAAGGTTTCTTTCTTCTGCTTTATTAAAAAAAAAAAAAAAAGATTAACAGCATTTGTTTTTCTCAATTACACTTCCTACCACAATTTTATTTCTTTTGTTCTTTGCTTTTCATCTGTAATTATCAAGTTGTATTTTGGTTTTTGCTTAATTTTTTTCAAGTAATCAGGGAATGAGGTGGGAGAGGTTGTTGCTTTTTAAGATTCCTCCCCCCCGTACCTGTTGTAGATCTTCTATAGTGTTTCCTACCATGATTCATTTTGACATTTCTAATGCACTGCAGGCACTTCAGCAGAACCAATACCAGGAGGCTAATTATCAGGATTACAGACAAGCTCAGAAATACATAAACAGTGAATGCAGGTGAACTTGCAGACTTGACAACTACTTTTATTTCCTGTTTACTCTGTAGGGTTGCATATGTGTGTCTGTGTGCATATATGTGCATATGCGTCTTTCTGTGTGTATTTTTTGAGTGTGTTTTGAATCCTTAAATGTTGGCTCAGAATCTGATGTGTTTCTATAAACAGTAATAAAGCTCTTGAAAACATAAACAAGTAAGAAAGTGTTTTTTTTCTTTTTTCCAGTTTCAAGTTTACTGTGAGATAGATATTTCCATCAGTGCTAATCACTGAAACAGCACAAAGGTTAGATAGTAGGCAAATAGCACACAATCTATTTTTAAGACTATTTCTCTCTTGATAGTTTATAAATGAATGCATGTTAATTATAGTTGCACTATTTTGTGTAAGAATTTTTGGCCCTGATCCAGCTGCCACTGAAGTGTCAGGAATCTGCATGTTGATATTAACAGGGTTATTATATAGGGCTTAATGTCATCTTTTTGTTCTTCAGACTTTCCACAGCTAAGACAATTGTTTATACAGAATCATTTATTTGATGAATTTCACCAATTTTGAGATCTCGAACTGTCCTTGGATAAGGGTTAGTTTCACTGACACACAAAGAGGAAAAAAAAATCAAATTATAAACATAAGTGACAGATATTTGTCCAAATTGATCTTGAAATTACACAACTCAAAAACCTGGTAACAGGGATTTTGGATTTGGGGATTTTTTTTTATTGGCACGTGCAGTACGGAACACTGCTTCTGATGATTGAATGTCCATGCTACACTACTTACCAGCAGACCCATTGCTGCAGAACAAAAACTGTGGAAATTTCAAGTTATCAGCATATTCAATGAATCATGCTTTACCACAGAAATATGAGAATGATTGTAAATAATGAATAAATGTGGGGATTTCACAATTTGTTCATGAACCATTTGTGATCTGCAAAAAGCGTAATGAAATTAATCACATAAATGATGCTTTTTGAACTATTAACTTAGCTACAGAGAAGCCTGCCAAAGTGTTAACAGGTCACTGGATTATTTTCCAATATCTGTATTTAAAGAGCATACTTTTCTGTATTTATTCATCACAGGTAAGAAAATAACTGGAAAGTATCTGAATGCAATACCAGAATCAGCCTCCAAATTTTTCTTGGCAGATCAGCTGTTAAAAGGTGACTAGGTAATGACAATCTTTATTTATACTCCACACCAAGCTCTGGCAAATATGTGATGGCTACATAACGTAAAACCTGATGCACTTTCAGTATACTTACAGGTTCAAAATCATCTCTCTGAAACCCTTTTTCTTATCATGGATCTTAATGGAATTACTTTCTATCATCTTAGCTATTCAGTATTCAAATATTTGAATTCAACAGAGGCATGTTGAAATGTGCATTTGCAAATTGTTTCAAGACTTGCAGAAGCAGCAACAAACCCAGCCAGTAAACGTGTACCTGCTGGATAAGAAAAAATGAAATGTGTGTCAGGCTGTCCTTTCCCAAAACCTGACAACATAAGTAGGAACCACAATAATATCTGCATGGTGATTATTTAAAGACTGTACAAGCCATAGTGTTCCACACAGCATCATTTAAATTGTGATTGCTCTGGAATCTCCAATGGCAAAACATATTAGGATTCCGGATCCAAAATATTTTTGTAAATAAAGTCTCTTGTGCCTTTTACGCATTCCTTTTCTTCATTTCTGTGTATCTACTTTACATACTCTGTATGTTTAAAATAAAGATGATTATTTCAAAAGTAGGTTATAGAGTGCTGAAACTATTGTCATTAGCTGAGCAGAAGGATGGCATCATGTGAAGAGAAGGGAAAATGCACACAGGTAAAGACAAGTGATCCACAAAAGACAGATGAATTGTTTTCCATAGTACAAAAATACCAGGAAAGGACTTTCTCCTTTAAACATTCTTTCACTGAGAGTGACATTATTTTTGATGAGGACAGAGGCTTGTTTTGGGATGAGAGAAGCATTAACAATGGCTATTTATTGCCAAGTAAGTGCCAAGTCTTATCTGGAGCAATGACTCTCATTGATGACGTAACAAAGCTTACCAATTAAAAATGTGTCTGCTTTCATTTGCTGTCACATAATCGAAAATTAAGTGCAAAACTGATGGATAGTTAATTACATATGAATATAAGAACTTATGCTGTGCCCAAGTTACACACCCAAGTACATTTTTCAATATTTATTCATTTTCACTGATATTAATTCCAACATTCATTCTTCCTTGCTCCATCCACCTGTCCATCTGTCCATCCATTTCACTACTGTTGTTGCTTAGCACCACTTACACCCCCGATGATGGGGTAAGAAAAAGTAGTTAAAGAGTAAAGCAGTTAAAGAGTGACACTATTAATACTAATTTGACTTTTCTGACTAGCAGAGCACTAAGCTAATACAGCTCACAGGGCTGAACTTGATTCCCTTTTTTTGAAAGTATGTAAAGGATTTAGGAATTCAATTTTCCAAACTTAGTGACTGGAGAGAAGAGAAAAAAAAAAAAAACAAAACAACAACCCTGAAAAAGGTTCCTGAAATTTCATTTTTGAAAATTCATTTTTCAGATTGAGCAGATACAGTGGCCTCTTTTGCCAGACAAAATCTTGACACCCCTTGCACTGTAATTTGAATGTACTTGTCAGCTAATAGTAATAATGCCTTCTACCTTTATGACTGCTTTATCAGGCCAGTTCTGGCTGATGCCACTGAGTGGAGATACGTTGGTCTTGCCTTGGACCCCAAACAGAAGATATTATTGACTGCTGTATTGATAGCTGCACTGATCCTCTCCAAACTGTGGACAGGATCTGATTCTAAAAGGTAACAAGAGATGTTAGAGATTGAATTTTAAGGTGGTTCCCATGCAATCACTGCAAAAATTCCAGGAATCAGTGCATCTCTCCAGACTTTTTTTTTTTTTTTTTTAAATATAGTCCTTACTGCAACAATTATTAACCTTAGCACACATCTCCTGTCTAGCGTATGAATTCCCCAATTGCTTTTGGGGGAAATACTTGCTTGCACACAGGTAAGTAGGTATTTAAGCAACTCTTCTGAATCACACTCTACTGGTAAGATTCTTCAAGGAAAACTTTGTATTGAAAAAGAATCACATACAATTACAAGAAATGCAGCATATACATAGAACAAGTACAAAAAAAGGAAATATAAGTCAGTTCCCAGCAGAATTATCAGAGGCTTATGCTCAAGCCAGAGTATTATGATTTCTTCTCTTCTTCCTTAAATATGCCCTGTTTTCTCCAGCCAGATGAAAAGACTGAACAGAAATATAGCTGAGAAAACATCTAAAAACGACACCCATTGAGCTATGACAGATTTGGCAAATAAGGGATGGAGAAGAAATCTCATGTGATCTACCTGATCCAAGCATATAAGGTCAAGTTCACCTCCAGTTTGAAACAGATAGCAAAAGCACAAAAAGCCTTATAAATGAGAAATCAAATAAAAAGGAACCTTCAAAGAAAAGTCCACAATCAGAAACAAAAAATGAAGTCAGTTTCTTATGATTCATGAGTGAGGGTAAAATTAGGTAAGGGCTAATTTCCAAGTACTTTTTATGATCTTGCTCCGGTATTAGCAATATATCTAAACTATAGTTTTAACTTTGCTAAAGCTAACATTTTAGTTATTGAAAATTATAGCAGTAAACAAAAAAATATTATTACTGAAGTGTTGCTTGATACAGTACATGAGAAAGTAAAACTAAGACTGTTATAGACTGTAAACATTGCACAGTGCCTATCCCCAGTGAAGGCTCTACCTGGATACTTGTGCCCAACTTCAGGACCATAAAATGAGATAATAAGGTAACCTGGAAGGCACAGAAACAAGAATAACTTGGAACGATATATTTACTTTCTTTTGAGAGGTCACAGGTTCATTGCTTGAGCTCACTGGAGAAGTGAGGTTACAGAAGGCTGAAGAATTGTGATGTACAGTAAATGGGCATGTTGCCTTCATGAAGAAAGCCAAGGAGGGTATCCGTTGCTGTTTTGAACTCATGGTGTTAACGAAACAAATGTAGAGTTAGTTTTGTAGCAGTTATCCTGTACCTTTTGGTGCAAATACTGAAATTTTACAGACCATTTTTTTAATACCAGATTTAATTTCTTCTTCTAAGGTCCTTCAGGCCTTTTCCGTCACTCTTTTTCCGTGGCCATTAGATGTTGTCTCTACACTAAACAACAAAGAATCTAATTACTGAGCAGAATCAGTTTACCGAGCAAATCAGTACTTTTTTTTTTTTTAAAAAAAATGAATTTAAAATGAGAAATAAATACATACATTCTTTTACAGAGCTTTAAATATGCAGATACTTAGTATCAAAACAAAAAATCCTAGGCGAATTTAACATATTCAGAAATAAATAGCTCAGGCAATAACTTAGTGGGGCTGTATAATAATTATTCTTGCTTCAATTCTCTAGTGGTTTTAAACTGAGTACCCCAAATATTTTCTGTACTGGTGGTAGTTTATGTGTGAGATTTCCACTAGATGACAATGGGAAGATGGTTGGCAAAATGGAGGTGCCAGCAGAACCACAGTCTGGAGGAGAACAAGAGGGGAGGTGTGTCGTTCCACATCCACCAGAACCTCATTTTGATGAGTTATATCTTGAAATAAATTTGAAAGAATAGCGCAAAAATCCTTCCTTCACAGCTAACCAAAAATTTCAATAAAATCTACGCTTTCTTTGAAAATGTTGATTTTGATGAAGTTTCATGTTCTGTTAAGGAAATGTTTTGCCAGAAATCTTTCAAACACCTGTGATATTATGTATAAAATGAACCACGCCTTCAAAAAAACTATACTTGCTTAAAGTCAAGTATTTAAACTTTCAATATTTCCAGAACTAAGCTAGTCATTTCAGTAAGATAACCTTATTTTGGCCAGTTAGACTCTTGCAGTATGGTGCAGTCAACACCTGCTGCAGTTCACTCACTGCTTCTGCACTGACCCATTTCTTGTTCATCCTTCAATATTGCAAGCAAATACAGCTGCTAACAATGAAAGTAAAGTCCTGCTATCCACTCTGGTGCTCGCTGCTGCAGCAAATACTATTTTGCTTGGAAAGAAATTTGATGGGGAAATCTCACCCCGAGCCGAGGCTTATATTGAGGCATTCATACGTACTTGTGTGGAAGGTGCAAGCACAGTCCCTCAGCAGTTAAGAGCTGTGAGGGAATAAAGGCTGCTCAGTACGAACACAGTCTTCAGAAAACTACATCATAAACTAACAAGCAGGCACAAATCTGACCCTTTCCTCTCCCTTCATCCCTTTTCCTCTGAGCCGAATTTCAAGCACCTCTCTGAAATCTTGGAAGTACTAGACTTTCTTAGCAAAAATATTGTAAATAATCTGGTCACCGAATCATTATAGCTGAAATTTGAAAAATATTGCAGGGTGAAGTAAGACATCTGCCTTTGAAGAGTTTTTTCAGCCCAAGTGGTTTATGCTAAAACAAGTCAATGGCATAGTCACACCAGGTTAAAATAAAGTTCTCTGGGAAATTTGGGACAATTTTAATTATAGACTTTCCTATCTGCTTTACCTATAACAGCAGTATAAACTATGTGTTTGGGCTCCTTGTAATAGTTATGAGTGTTACCAGATATGTATACAGTTCTAATCTCTGTGGCCTCAACACATCATATTTTACAGACTCACTGTTTTATAAAGGGAAAATTAATACATTTTACTACATTCAGCAATCCACTGAAGTACATACAATAATGGTCAAAAAATATTTTCCTTTGTTGTTTTGGTATTACATGTATTTTTTATGATGCTGTCATTGTTACTCAATTTCTTAGGACAGTCCTTTTTGCCAGTAGTTAGCCTGCGGAGGTAAGTGATATTTAAAGTATAATTCCGTCCATCAGCTTTTCTAAGTGCCAGTGTCTTGACAGGAATTGCTGCGCATTTATCAGCTGGGATATGGATAGTCCCATTAAGTTATCACAGCATTAGACTATTCAGGAAGCTTTTCCCTATGACTTAAAATTCTTGAATGCATTTATTTATTAAAAGCGTTACATGCGATGATAAGATACTTCTTAGCTAAGTTACATGTATATCATGTGAAGTAAACCGTGTCTCAGCTTTTGTTGCCTTTACTAGTCATTATGCATCTATACCTGTTTCTCCTACCCCTTTACTGCCTGTGCAATGTATCAGGGAGCAAGATGTCAGATACTGTGTGCTGCTGCCAAATGCTCAAGTGACAAAGATTTACCAAGAGAAACTCTGGCCTAGTGACCTCCTACATTGAACTATTGATTTCAGAGCAAATAATTGGGTTTCAAGAACTTTTCAATTGGTTCTGCACAATTTTTTAGAGGGCAGAGGCAGTGGCAGAGAAATGACATCTGGGGACAGTGTAACTGTGGCTCCTTTCCTCTGACATATTTTCGCCACTGAAGCTGGCGAGTGGTTAACATCACTGGGGCAATTCATAGTGATTCAGCACTTTATTTAATGCATTAGGTGACTGCTACAGTTGAAGATTTGTGATCTTGATGGGTAGCCCTTTTTGTTCACATTTAAGTTTTGATTACATTTTTCATCAAAGATTCAATTTTTGGTTAACCAGTTCACCTTTTGATTTCCCCCGGCTAGCTCTACTCTTAACAGATCGGATAGACTTGTTTTGTTGCAACTGTTGAGGAATATGTTAGGATCTATGGTGGAGGTCTTCGCTAAATTGGTACTGCAGTAACTGGGTGGTGATGAGTTGCAGTCTGGTGCTCCCCCAGACTGTGGTAAGATACTGGGATGATGTGTTAGATCTTACCCAACTCTAAACACTGGACATCTTTTCACTGAGATTATAACATCAATAACACAAAATAATAGTGAAAGTATGTATAAATTTATGAAAACATTGTCACTGTCTCATGACATATTCAGCTAAAGTATTTATACATTGTTTTTCAGTCAATCATTGAGAGTTTTCAGTAGGATTAAAAAATGCTGTGTTACTAGAAATGTATATGTAGCATATTATCCACTAAAGAACAGGACAGATTGTTAACTTATTGCAGTGGTTTACATAATTTATAGTTTATAAAGAAATAAAGGGAGGATTGATGGCACAAAACCCCCTAAAAATTGTACTATTATACGACTCTAAATCAAGTAAAAAACCTGTTTCTTAAAATGTAAAAAAACCTGGTGTCCCCAAACCATGAAATAGATTTGTAATCAATACTTTGCATTAATGACCAAGCTGCCTTTTCAATTCAGAGTCACACATATGGTCCCTACAAGGCTTATGACTTGGTGTCCTTAAGCAAAATTTTCATTTCTGATTCATAACATAGCTAGTCAGTGTGATTCTGAAAGTCATATTGGCCAAAACATTCAAACAATTTTTCAGAATAGGGTAGAAAAATGGGTGCAGTCTACCAATAAATGAAAAATAAACTGATTCCTAGTTAAAGTGTATGGTATTTACAGAATGCTTAGCTTCCTTTCAGTCCTTAAGTCATTATTTAACTCCCCTCGCTGTCAGTGATCCACCCCCTTTCTTTCCCTCACATAAACTGTTTTTCCACTTCAAAAATCACTGTAGAAAGTCTGTCGTTCTCATCACTCTTGCCCTTCAGCATCCACAAAGAACGTCCTGTTACTAAAGAGATACACTAAACTCACCTCACACAGTTAATAATTAAACAATAATTTTTTACTTTTTGGTAGTGATAGTAGTAGGATTTCAGAAGATAATTAAAGCCCATAAGTACATCTTTCAAACAGCTTCCTTTCAGAAGTGATCTAAATGTTGTTCCTTGCTGCTAAACCTGTGGGATTTTTGTACTGGAATGGCAGATGAAGTATGTTATCAATCACACAAGGCTCTATTAATTTTATCACAACTCCAGTGGTCGTTGACATTAAATGGCACAAATTTGGCCATTGTGGTCCCTGAGGTAGTGCATCTTCACATCCTTTCAAATGCTAATTATATTTTTGACCTTAAAAAAAAAAAAGACCGCTTTTATCCCCACCAAGCCCCCTTTCCCTCCCTCCAGATAGCAGAAACATTTTCACAGGGCCGTTTCTCCGCCCACACTGCTTTGCTGGTGGGATTTTTCTCTTTTTATTCCCCCCCCCCCCCCTTTTTTTTTTTTTTTTTTAAAAATATAAATCACTTTTATAAGATTTCAATAGCTATTTACGGGAAGGGTTGCTACACAGTAGTGCTGACATTAGCTTTCACTGAGATGAAGAGAAGAGACCGCTTGATGATGAAGACATTTCAAGGACACCACCGGTATGGAATAGCTTTCTCTCTGGGTCAGTCAGTGTTTCAGATTGCTTAATTACTGCAAATTCACGCAGGTAGCTGTGATGAACACATGGAAAGCCATTAGGAGGTCTCATCTATTGTTTAACTTCTGAGAGAAAAAAGATAATTGTTGAAATGGTGAAAGAGTTCTGCTCAAGCTTTTCATGGGATATCACTACCTGTCAGTCATTGGGAACTGTCTAAAATAGTTTTTGTCATCTCCATATTAATATTAGGCATATCATTATTAAACAAAATGGCTGTGTCATATTTGTTTCAAGGTCATCTGAATTACAATGGCAGTATTGTGTCTTTTTGCATAAAATAGAATATTTCGTACTTTATTTATTTGGATTTACTTGCAGTCCCCCTTACAATATCTTTTCTGAAATGTTAGTTCCCTCACTGTGGCTTTGCATTTAACTAGAAATTAAAGCACTTTTATCTTAAAAAAACCCCCAACAACAAAAAAACCACACAAGCAGAATGCAGTACATTCTTTACTATTTAAGATGACAGGTGTTTATTGCACCCAAACATAGCTTCATGTTCATAAAAAGAAAGTGTGAATATATGGGATCTTTTGTGCCAAATTTAAATTTGCCTTTTAAACTGAAATTCAGCTGAAGTCAGGGATCTAAGGGCAGAATTCAGCCCTTTCATATAAGGGCAGTGGGTGATGAGTTTAAGAGAGAGGAAAAAAAGAAACCTTATATATATATATATATGAACATGCCGAAGATCAGAAGGTCTTGATTCACAGACTGGCTTTATTATAAAATTAGTAGCAGGATCCAGATTGGTAATTCCTACTCAGTTTCCCTGACAGAGGCACCTCTAGTTAGACGAAGGGATCTTAATTACACTGACTCTGGGATTGTCAGGGCTTATGAGGTGTAGTGTGACAGGGACAATTTCACACTCTCTCCTGAAAAGTCATGAAATAACACAGAGAAAATGGTGGCTTGTGTTAGGATGTTTCTAAAAGATGTTGTTTCTAAAGACAAGGAATCATGTTTGGGCTATTTTCTAGCCTATGCTATGCAGGTGATTCGTTAGATGACCATGATCCTGCCTTTGGGCATATGTACTTGGATTCACGATTGCAGGTCCAGGAACTGGTCGAGTAGCAGGAAAGTACTAATGTGTTCCCACAGAAATGGCAACTGTAGTAATCATCACAAAAGTTAAACGCTGGTCTTACAGTTAAGAAGGACATAGTTCAAAATGGATGCACTTTCTAATCTTAATAAGTCATCTCTCATCAAAAGCTGCTACAGCAAGTATTTACAGCAAGTATTTGTGACTATGGTGTTACTTATTCCACAGTACTGATGCACTGTGAGTTTGAAACTATGATCTTTGAGGAGTAAGGAACACACCATATGTATATATATGGATGAAACAAGGGGTTCCACCATTAAAAAAAAAAAAAAAAATAGACATTTTTATCCAGGTTGTATTTTAGGGATTTGATAGAAATCTTTAAAATATTTGCAAAACTTAAAGGGTATCATTTTGGAGTATATACCAACTCTTGAGATAGAGTTTGGGCCAGTATTTTCCAAGACTTCAACAGATAGCAGAGGCGTACTCATCCAGTGGGTAAAGCACTAGGATGGTGTTCAAGAGACTTGACTTCCAGTCCCTTGCTAGCATTGCTCTGCTGAGAGGCATTTGAGCAACTGTTTACTTGCCTTCAGTTCCCTCATCTGTATAATAAGGTAATGATACTTGACTTCTCTCCTAAAGCAATCAGAGATCTTGGAAGGTGAAAAAACTTGTATGAACAGTAAGTACTATTCTAGACATGCACTCATGTGACCCATGGCACATTTGGCCCATAAATGTCCATTTAAAAGGATCCCTTTCACAAACATGCAACCATTATTTCGCTACTCTGATCGTTGTAGCGTGATGAGGAAAAAAAGTGTTTCTTACAGTAAAGAGAGTCCAATATGAAATTACAGTAAAAAAATATTCAGCTATAATTGCATGGTAAGAGTCAAAAGACGCCTTTTTTTTTTTCTTTTTTTTTAGGAAATTACTTTGTGCCTCTCTTAAGCATGTAGGAGCCTGAGGATATCAGTAGCCCAAGAAGGTTCCTCCTATATTCTATTTATGGAAACAAGATATGACAACATCATTACCAGCCAGTTGGCAAGCCCGATAGTGCACAGTAAACTTACAACATCTTTATAACTGACCACACTTGTTTATATTTTGGCACTTCTTAAAGCTTGTTTTTCAGGTAGTGTACTGTAACGCTTTCCTTGGAATGAAAATATTCATTCAACATATTCTACAGATGCATTGGACTTTTTATGATTCCCTTTGAAAGGTACAATTTTGCCTGTGAAACACTAAATAATCTTGTTTTATCTATTTTTTCCCCCAAGAACTCCAACACTGATTAGTCCATACTAAGAACTAATTGCTTGCCAAATTTCATTAATTTGATTTTAAACCAGCAGCTGAATTATACAAAGGAAAACAACCATTCAAAACAGATAAATTTCTATTATCCATATACTCATATAATTTAAAAACCCCACCAAAACAACAAAAACAATTTATTTTTCTTTAAATTGACAACTTCTAGCCCCAAGCACATTCTTTATTACTAGTGCACAATCCTATAAAAATAGAGCTTTATAAATGAAAACATTGACAGACCCTTAGCGATAGTGGCACTACAGGGAATAGCTATAAACAACATTTTTATTCCTCAAGCATACCTTACCCTTGAAAGTTTACACTAATTACCTGTAGTTTTGTTAATGTTTTAA
Source organism: Aptenodytes forsteri (assembly GCF_000699145.1). Taxonomy (NCBI): domain Eukaryota; kingdom Metazoa; phylum Chordata; class Aves; order Sphenisciformes; family Spheniscidae; genus Aptenodytes; species Aptenodytes forsteri. The sequence goes on from NW_008795029.1 coordinate 6,453,179, forward strand.
GCTGCCCTTCATCTCTCCCATCCAGACATACCACTCAGCTTCCTCAACAGATATATTCAACAGCTTCTGTTCACACCTGACATCAATTTCCTTTGATGTTCACAGTCTAAATGAGAATGCTACAGCAAGCTGTATTTGTGAAGTATACAGGATGCCTTTAAAATGATGGCAGGTATTTTCCTCATTAAAGCAGCCATAACAGATAGTTAGATATGATGCTGTCCCTCACCTTCCTGCTAATTAATGACTATGATTGCAACCCAAATAAGATCAGGCAATTAAATGTGATAACATTTCAGAAGCAAAGAAAATGTACAACAATCTTGGAATAGCTTCCTGTAGATAAATAAAGTTGATCTTAACAAAATTAACATATAAATGTACTATTCTATCAAAAAAATGCGCAAACTGAAGAATGTAATAATTTTACTTTTAATTGAAACATGCGTTACTGTGGAAATTGAAAGTATAAGCAAGTCCCATATCTGTTTTGTCATTTATATCAGCAATACAATGGTTTGGATTCTTCAAAGGAAGATTTGTGAAAGGGCATCTTTACTACTAAAATATAGCCCGGGAGAATTTCTGCATCAAGACAGAGAACCTCTCTCAGTTCTGTGTTCTGCACCTTGGGTACCCTCTAGCAGTGCTAAACACCCAAGTGCTTCCTGTTGCAGTGCCTGCAATGGCCGTGACCAGACACTCAGACTTTATGAGTGTACCAAAAGGTTTAGCAGAGACACAGTTAATGTTTAAATTTGCCGTCATGAAGTTTCAGAAATAACGCCTGTGACAGTGAAGGGGAAAGTTGTGATTCTTGGAACTACCAATTCCTGACAGACTGAAGCAGGCAACACAGCATCAATCCATATTTCCTCCCACTCCAGAAGATTTCTGTACCCACACCGGGGCTAGTGATTGATTGATTGATTTTGAAAGCTCAGGTGTTTAAGCCCTTTTAGTGGTAGATTTACAATACAGTTATCAATTCTGTATCTATGTGCCAGTTTTATTACAAAAGGGGGTCCTAACAACAATAGGCATATGGAAAAGACAAATGGTTTGATCAATTTTTCCTGTACTGGGGACAGTATCTTTATGAATGCCAAGTGCTGCGCAAAATGTGGGAGTTACCGTGCCTTCTTCTTTTTACCTTATCTGGACAACCAGGGATCAGGTAACATATAAAATACTAAGTAGAAGAGTCCCATTGGAACAGGAAAAGTTTTTGAGGAGTACTGTGGTAAATACATTCTTCAAGGAACCCTGGGCAAGCACTGAAACTGCAACACACTGGTTTTGTCCTTCTCTGGCCTTTAGGTTTATTTTGAGAAATGGGAATAAACAACATCCATCATCTCCTCTTTAAAAGGCTCTTCCTACTGCTAAGCTTGATCTCCAGCAATGAGCACCCTTCTTAAGGTGCGGTGTCGCTACCTGCATCATCTGACTGGCCCACACCATATCTACAGCTCCTGCGCACTCACAGGGTTGTCCTAAATCACAACCATGACACTCAGCCAGTGGACGGGCATGTGCCCTGTCACTGAAGTATGCCTCTGAGAGCAGCAAACTCTGATGGATGACTCTAGGCAAGAGATTAGTATATTCAGCAAAATCACTTGCTGGACATAGGGAATACCGATGAGCAGTGCTTGATATCGTAGTGTCACAGGGAAAGGTGATGCCCCAGGACACCCAGGCCAAGACCAACAAAGACATGTGTCCATATCTTCAGACACACAAATATGTACAACTGCTGGCCAAAGCCTGGCAGAGAGATATGCAAGCCAGGAAATAATTTCGTCCTTTCTGAAATCTATACTTCTTTAAGATACAAGGTAAATAAGTAAAGGAAATGGGTAAATGAAAGCCGTTTTCCTCTCCTGGGTGGATTTGTGTGGGGACAGTCAGAATTTTGGAGCCAAGAAGAAATATCTAGAGCTGTGTCAAAACTTCATGGATATTTTGAACAGAGAGGAAGGGGATGAGCTCCAGAAGTAGCGTACTTTGTTGTTATTGCAGCACTGAAGCCTTTGGTCTACATCTTTGTTCCAGTTCCCCATTAAACCTGAAGGTCAGGATCAAGGAGTTAATGCAGGATTTTCATGAAATATTAATTTGCTGCTAACTTCACATGCAGTAGTTTAACATTCTGTGTACGATTTGGCTTAAGCAGTGGCTGGGGACATGTTTATATGCAATTAAATGAAAAAGCAGTTTTCCTACCCTCTCTGACCTCTGAAGTGAAGAAAAGTGTAACTGTGCAGCATGTTTTTTTCACTTACATATTGATGATCAAAGGTAAGAATGTTTTTGTGAACTAAATATATATTACTTTGTCAGATTCTTCAAGTTTGGGGTTTTTTTTCCAAAAGCAAAACTTATTAAAAAATACGTTAACATGCAGTTTAGTTTTAGTTAACTACTCTCTCCCTCTCCCCTTGGTCTGATAATGATGAAAAAGTAAGCATTCAAAAGATTAGATCAAATTACAAGAGCATGGACTTTCTGTGAGCGCTTTTAGGATGTAAAGCATAAGTGACATCATAAGTCAAAGCTGTGTTGCCATAGGCCATGTAGATATGACCCAGTGATGAAAGAATTTGCAAAGTAGTACAGAGTTGTCCAGAGAGAGTCTGTGGGAACTTTCCAAATCCTTGAAATCAAAAGGTCATCCTAAATCTAAAAGGCTAAGCTCAAAAATAATTTTGTCAAAATAAGAGATGGATGATCCTTAAGATGGCTCACAGGGGCTGTAATAAAATTAACAATTTTACTCTGAAACCAGTGTCATTCTAAATACACATTCAAGAGTGAAAACTAGCAGATTTTTATTTTTCTTTCTCCTTCCTGGGCAATACAGACCTATGCCTTTCCATTTGTTTATGCAGCTAAAGTTGTCATCTAGTCTCCCCTCCTTACATAATGTTATGTTGAAAGCATTGCAAACTTTTTTCTAATCTGGCAATCTGCTGTCTCTGTTTCACACGTAGAAGATCAGAGTCCTGGACGTCTGGTTTGAGCCTTTTATCACCCCTTCTGGGGTTCTGCACTGGTAATGAAGATTTTCCCATGTCATCACTCACAAACTGTCTTCAATTTAAAGGCCTTCCAGGCTTATCTCCCTCACCTTACCTCTATCTTTTTTATCTCAGGGCTTTCTGTGGAGAGTGTCAGACCTCTCCATGCTTTCCAAAAGACATCAGCTATTACTACCTTTCAATATAGTTTTCATTCAAAAACTTTTATACTTTCCCCCATTACAACCTTAAGCCACAGGGAAAACAGGTCTTAACAATATATATCCCCACAAAATTAATCTGCTTTCCACATGAGAATTCCAAAACAAAGAGAAATGGTCAGTATACCGCTAAATTGTGCATACTTGTTATGCTAATCAAAATACTTTCATTGTTACCCTGCATTCATTTTGTTCATTAGTCGTGTTCACTACTTGTCTCCAACAGTGTGTAAACTTTTAGGGAAAATTCAGGGGTCTGTAGCAAGAAGTAGAACCGACCAAGCCTTCAGGTGCTATTGGTTATTATTTTTTAATCCTCCAAAGTGACAACGGTGTTGGATTTACTGTAGATATTATTACAGAACTTTAAAAAAAAAAGTTGTGATCATCTGAGGTAAAACATCATTTATAAAGCTTAGAAGAAAAACAGCACTGTGAAGACAGACTTCTGGATATAACAGTTATGGCTGGACAGTGAGAAAGGAAGAAAAACATATTCACTAAGTACAACAGTACTGGCTCCAGTATGTACTTGAAATTCAAACTGAAGCATTTGAAGATTTAACACAGCAATAGAAACTTTTTTGTTCCTGACATAAACATGGTGATAGCATCAGAAAAATGAAAAAATCTGTTATACCCTTGGAAAAAAAAAATTCTGCAGCAATGGTCATAAACTGGTATACATCATTATGTTTGGGATGTTTTAGTATTTATTTATGAGTAGCACAGGTGTACAGTACTGATGGAACTTTGAATATCATTTCTGATCTTAGTCATTTCAAAGAGAAACTTGGAGCAACAATGAAGTCAGTGAAAATGCACTTCTATAAAATTTGTGTTAGGTGACAGTCAAACCCAAGAAGAGTAGTGCCTGACCACTGGAATTTAAACAAAGGGGCACATCAACTTTTCACAGTTTTCTTCTCTGACTTGAGTCACTTCTGAGACTTTTTTGAGGTCTCCAGAATAAATTTTAGTAACAAAGACCAAAAGGTTTTAATATTACAATTTCCCACCCTTCAGACAAGCTGTTTCTGTTAATCCTGAGCGCTTGATTAATTGCTTTTAGACAGGCTTTTCTCTTCAGCCTGGATTTACCAACTAAGAGTCAAATTAATCACAGGCACAACTCTAATCAATCACCATATTTATGCAAGTTATATCTTTTGTGAGGAAATGCAACTGAATTCACATCCTTCCCTGGTCTGTCAATTTCATATCAATTCTCTAAGCTTTTTCATCTCATTTTTACCAAACACAGATGATCTGATTCATTTATACCTGTAAATAAATTTTTTTCCAACCCAGGAGACTAACTACCCAGTTCTGATCTCTTACATTCAAAACATATAAGGTTTGATAAAATAAAGCCTAAAACTTTGGTGGGAAATAACCACCTAATTTTAAAATTTCTAGTTTAATGCAAAGCTAGTTTTGCAATTGCTGGACCTCCATCACATTTTTGTTATCTCTCTTTTAAATTCAGCTAATGTTATTTCACAGGCAGATCATAGCTGAGCTGGGTGAAACTGAGACTTCTAAAGTTTTGATTCTGCTAAGTATCCAAAACAGGGGGTTTTGCCAAAGCATTACTTTAAAATCAGGTGGTCCCCAACCTGTCCTGGCCCAGGGGCAAGACTATTGAGCAACTAATGTGCTGTGGGGAATGTTCTGTTTCTCTCTCTAGGCTGGCCTCAGCTTTAACTGTTTAATTGCCTGTGGCTGCATATAATGTAAGAGGATTTTGTGGACAGCCTGGTTTCCCCAAGCCACTACTTTAAAGGAGTTACAAACTGGCATTTAAACATGACTGAGTTATAGGCATGCCAGCCGAATCAGAAACAGAGCAAGAATAGTCTCTTGTAATATGTCAGTTTTCCATTGTAGAGATTTATCTGCTCTACTAAGGAGGCAGACAGGCATGAAAAATAGCAAACTTGAGAAAGTTAATCAAACTTTTTTAAAACCTCAGAAGGGGTTTCAGTCAACAGCAATATGAATGAAGTTTAGGTTACAGCTTGTTATATTCATCTTGACCTTAACCATAAAAACCTCGGTGATGGCCCATACTTAGATGTGTTTATACCTCTTCTGGGGCTGAAAGCATATGCACAGGGAATTATTAGAGCTTTCCTGAAAGACAGGGCTAGTGTAAGCACACTAAATCTATCCCAGGAAAGGACATGTAGCCGGCTCTCGTGATCTTCTTGTCCTGTTAAAAGTTTGTATAATTTAGAGAGAGATCCGCTAAATTCTCCAACATAATCAAGCACCAAAAGAGCTACTTTGAAAGACTGTGTACTTTTTCATTTCAATTGGCCTGAGAGATACTTGGCTGAAAATCTTCCCCCAAAGAGTTTTCATTAGAACTGCAGCAAACTGATATTTATTCAGAGCTCTTTGTTAACGTACTATCACTATCAGGCTAAACAAAATGAAATAACTAATGCCTAACTTCGACATAGCCAATGCATGTTAATGTTTAGAAATCAGTTCTCTTCATATTTTTTCTTCTTTAGTGAGTCTTGAAATCCAGTTCACCGAAAATATTCTTCTGGACACAGTACATTTTCCTTCCTGAGTATAAAAAAAAGTAAAAAGAATCCCTTCTGTTTCTGGGATAAACATAGATATGAATAGAATCATAGAATCATAGAATCATTGAGGTTGGAAAAGTCGTCTAAGATCATCGAGTCCAACCGTCGACCCAACACCACCATGTCCACTAAACCATGTCCCTAAGTGCCTCATCTACTCATCTTTTAAATACCTCCAGGGATGGGGACTCCACCACTTCCCTGGGCAGCCTGTTCCAATGTTTCACCACTCTTTCAGTAAAGACATTTTTCCTCATGTCCAATCTAAACCTCCCCTGGCGCAACTTGAGGCCATTTCCTCTCGTCCTATTGCTTGTTACTTGGGAGAAGAGAATACTATGATAAAGACTATATAAAGGGTCTTCTGTACTACCATGGTTTTGTAGGTTAGGACAGTAGAGCTTGTACAGCTCCATAGACCTTACCACAACACCTCTTGAGGAATACACATTGCGGTTCCTTCTCTCATGTGTTTGCCCTTGTGCCTGTCGTATTATCAATAGGCTTTTTTGCCCATCACGTACTTCCTGTCCATGTCCCCTCAGATGACCGTGTCCTGCTGTCCCCTGAACACAAAGAAAGGGTCCTCTGCAAGTCATCAAGTATGTCCTTGCCACATGAGCTGCAATAGGATCCAAAAAGTCTCAGGGTGTTGTTCTGCTACATGATGGGTCCACATCTCCTTTCTGTCGATGGGGTCCACAGGAGAGAAGGCACCATGGAAAAGAGTCACTGAATAATTCAGGTGACCATAGGTGAGCTGGGTGAATCTGTTTAGGGGCTCAGTTGGGCCTCTGGCCATCTCAGGCATGAGATGTGGAAATAATTTCTTTCCTGACAGTCGATTGTTAGTTTAAGGATGAAAATTACTATCTAATCTTCCTAAAACACTCTAACATACTTTTTGGTACTGTTTACACTATTTTGCCCTAACCAGCTCTGAAGCTTGATCCTGGCAGGATTTTAATCCCATTCCTAGGCTTTTCTGATAATTCATTGACTTCTCAATGTAAGCTATATTTTGAAAACAATCTCTTGTTCTTATGAAATGGGTCTGTTAGCAGACCTCAAAGTAATACAGAAAGGAATACTTTCTCATTACTTTTCTTTTAGAAAAGAGGAGACTGAGGCACAAAAAGGGCCAAAAATATGGCTATGGTCAACCATCAGGGTATCTGAAGAGCTAGAAAGAGAACATGGGTCACCAGTCTGGTTCTTTCTCTGTAGGCTTGGATACTTTTAAAAGAGTAATAATATTCACAAAATCCCCTTTACGGCTATTTGTTGTCTTGAATGACATAGCTATCTCCTTTTTTTAAAAACCTGTTAAAGACCACCGTCAGCAGAAACACTATCTTACCCATATCTAGTGCCACAAAGAGTTTCAGAGAATGGAGATGAGACTGAGAGTTGATTATCTGATTAATTTGCCAAGCACATATCTAGCATAGAAAAGTATTCTATGCCTCAAGCAGTGTAGTACAAATGTCCCAATTAGATGCATGACTGATTTTGATTTGACTCATTATTTATGCAGAACATTGGCTACTGGCTTATTGTCTTATTAAGTCCTGCAATATCATAGAATCATAGGATCTTTTAGGATGGAAAAGACCTTTAAGATCATCAAGTCCAACCCTTAACCTAGCACTGCCATGTCCACCACTAAACCAGGTCCCTAAGCACCACATCTACACGTCCTTTGAATACTTCCAGGGATGGTGACGCAACCACTTCCCTGGGCAGCCTGTTCCAATGCTTGACAACCCTTTCGGTGAAGAAATTTTTCCTAATATCCAATCTAAACTTCCTCTGGTGCAACCTGAGGCCATTTCCTCTCATCCTATTGCTTGTTACTTGGGAGAAGAGACCGACACCCACCTCGCTACAACCTCCTTTCAGG
>NW_008795029.1:6462565-6487986 GCF_000699145.1 Aptenodytes forsteri
GTCCAGCCTTCCTGGACTCCTTTGCCCTTCAGGACTGACTCCCAAGGGACTCTGTCAACCAGGCTCCTAAACAGGCCAAAGTCTGTCCAAGGTAGCAGTTCTGCTGACCCTCCTCCTTACTTCTCTAAGAATTGAAAACTCTATCATTTGCTATCACCCACAAGACCTTTTCTGTTCACGAACACCACCACTAAGCGGAGGAGTTTCTCTACCTGGGTGCACCTCCCACAGGTGTGCTCACTGCTGCCATCCCATACTGGCAAAAAAGCAGGGCACAGCCTGCAGCCTGACGCCTGGGTGGCAGCGTGTTCCCACCGCAGCTCTGTCTGGGCAGCTGCGCCAGTCGTGGTGGGTGCAGAGCTCAGAGAGGCCATGGCTTTCTGCCGGGTGGATACCATTGCTCCCTGGTCAAGCTGGCAGAGCTTCAGCGCTCTTTCTGCATGTCCTTCTGCGTGAACTGCCGCACAAACTGCCATGCCACGCCCTTGCTGACATGCCACACCCTGTTTGCTTGCCCAGGTTGGCTGCACTTTTGGTTGCTAGCGCTCCCTAAGGGCTTCTTTTATGCGTGTGGGGGGGCTTGGCCACCGTGCCACTGTCGCTGAGGGCTCCTGGCAGCTCTCTCAGTTCCTGCCGAGGTTCCCCCGGTTCAGGAACCCTCCCTATGCATCATGCTGGAGCACTCCGCTGCAGATGTGCCAGCACCGGAGCTGCTCGCTTGGTGAATATGACCCTTAATTGTGGCTGAGACTAATACTAGGAACACTATGCCATTTTTCTTAAGGCTGCACATTATTATTATTATTATTATTATTATTTATTATTATTATTATTGTTTATCTCTTTCTCCCTTGATAGTACCAAAGATCTGAGATGGAAGAGAAATAATTCCAAAATCTTGAAAATACTTGCATGTGAGCAATAGCATTTACTTTACCAAACTTTAGCTGCCCAGGAGTTAGACCTGGAAGACTACACAAGTTACCTAAAATGCCCTTTATAGTCAGTGGTGGGAAAGAGGCACTTCTGAAAAGTGATTCAATTATCAGAAAGTAGTATTTAAGACATCAGATAACTAATTTTCTGGAAGCAGTTACCTCTTTCTACTGATGATAGAGGATATAAGAGTGACTGGCCCAGATTGGGATACTCAGATTTTGATTGCCTTCATTCAAACATTTGAAATCTGTCCCAAGACACTCCAGGAAAGTTGATGCTCTCTTGTTTAAAGAAAATCCTTTTAAGTCAACTTTTAGACTGCTTCCATGATGTAGTACAGAAAGGGTGTCACTAGAAAAAAATGTTTTCAAGATCTTTTAAGTGAAACTAAAAATCTACTGAAAATGATGTTTGCTCTTTACTGGACTACTTTGCAATTTTTCTTTGGATAATCAGTTTCTCTGGGTAACACTTTCTCTGTTGCTTAAGGGTCATGAAAGTTTTCAGTGCAAATCTTTGAAACCTCTGAAGGATAATACACAAATATATTCCTGCCGATTACCTGCATGTCAGTCTCACAAATGTCCAGCACCAAATATCCATCACTAATAAAGAGCTACAGGACATGCAAGGAGATAGAATTGTTTCAAGGAATCTTCTTCACTGAAAGCAAGGGAATTTTTTAAAGAAATTAAATGGGTAATTAACTCCCTGCCTTGTTAAGAACACATATGGTTAGCCACCTGAGTTGCTGGAATTTTAGAAGCTAGTGCTGGAGCAGAATCATAGAATCATAGAATCATAGAATCATTGAGGGTGGAAAAGCCCTCTAAGATCATCGAGTCCAACCGTCAACCCAACACCACCATGCCCACTAAACCATGTCCCTAAGTGCCTCATCTACTCGTCTTTTAAATACTTCCAGGGATGGGGACTCAACCACTTCCCTGGGCAGCCTGTTCCAACGTTTCACCACTCTTTCAGTAAAGACATTTTTCCTCACGTCCAATCTAAACCTCCCCTGGCACAACTTGAGGCCATTTCCTCTCGTCCTATCGCTTGTTACTTGGGAGAAGAGACCAACACCCACCTCGCTACAACCTCCTTTCAGGGAGTTGTAGAGAGCGATGAGGTCTCCCCTCAGCCTCCTTTTCTCCAGGCTAAACAACCCCAGTTCCCTCAGCCGCTCCTCATAAGACTTGTGCTCCAGACCCCTCACCAGCCTCGTTGCCCTTCTCTGGACATGCTCCAGCACCTCGATGTCCTTCTTGTAGTGAGGGGCCCAAAACTGAACACAGTATTCGAGGTGCAGCCTCACCAGTGCCGAGTACAGGGGCACGATCACTTCCCTACTCCTGCTGGCCACACTATGTCTGATACAGGCCAGGATGCCATTGGCCTTCTTGGCCGCCTGGGCACACTGCCGGCTCATGTTCAGCCGGCTGTCGACCAGCACCCCCAGGTCCTTTTCTGACAGGCAGCTTTCCAGCCACTCTTCCCCAAGCCTGTAGCGCTGCAAGAAAACCTCAAGATAAAGTCCAATATAGTCAATGCGACTATGGAGCAACCAGATGGAGCTCACAACCCTTTTCAATCACGTTTTCCTAATACACTAATAAATTAACTGATTATTGAGAATATATTTGGAAACACCGTCTTTTAAGCTAGTATGGAAGAACAGTCTAGGGAGGCAATCTTTCAGTGTTTGTAGCTGTGGTATTAAGACCACAGACTGAACTTCAGCCAGCACAGCTCCAATTTTTCATACAAACCTTTTGCAACTTACTCTTCTTGACCATCCTAAGCAGCAAGTATTATTCAGCAAATTGATCTCGTGTGTGATTTAGAATAATGAACACATTTAAGAAAATTATGACCTGTTGACATGCAGTTCATGAATGTAGAAACATGATCTGTCACAATGGATTTTCTACCATCTAGGTACAAGTCATTTCAATATTATGGAATCACTAATAAAAAGGAAGAAACATGTCTACATTAAGAGGCCCAGACAACATTTATCTCCCATTAGCTTCAGCAAGTAGTGTGTTCACTTGAGTCTTATTAGTATTTAGACATACAGTTCTGCAAAATATTTTGAAACATTAAAAAGTCATCAAAATTAAGGAAATCCATAATAAACATGCTATACACGCATAGCAACATAAGCAGCAGAGCTAATAAATGCCAGTCTCCACATCTCAAGCTTTGAACTCTCATGCTTTTATTATGTGAAAGATTTCACTAGATTTTCCCTAGTGTGGAGAATCACGGTTGTGTGTGCTGTCATGGCCTTTCTGGTATCTAATAAAGAATGATCTCAAGATTCAGTATCTTTCTCGGTGAGGACACTAACAAAGAGAATTCACTGCTACCCAGCTGTCAAATTTTGTTAAAATTGGGCAGCAGGTACAAAAAGTATTGAGATAGATGCATACATACAGAGAGGAGTTTAAATTATGCTGCATATGTCTCACTTCTGCAGGAGCCAGGCTAAAGGTAGGTGGATATCTGGTCCTAAGAATTCATCTAGTTTAAAAATTCAGCTAGTGCCCCTGCTTTGAAATATATGCAAAAACCCAAACTTTCAGATCTCTGGAGCTACCATGAAATTATCTTCATACTTTGTGTGGGGAATCTGGTACTCACAAAAGAATCTTAAAACCACCTTAACTTTCAGTTACAGTACACCAGTCATCTCATATTAAGGAAAGACCTTTAAATACATTCTGTTCTGCACCTTTCCTTTTTGCATCAGCATCCATAATGTAAAAATATCTTTTTAGAATTGAACTACAATGAATATTCCTCTTCTCAGGAATGATTCTAAAGCAGCAGGTGCTCATGTTTTGTTAAAAAAAAAATGCTAATGGCTCAGGAATACATCCAGTACATGGGTTTTTTACTTACTTATGGTATCTTCAGCCTTTGCTCGTATCAAGCAGTGAAAGATGTGTGACAAAGAGCTACTCTCCAGGAAATCAAAAATATCAAGAACTGTTCTCCTATCTCATCAAAGGTTTGTCCTGGAATGCTTCTTCCACCTAGTCCTGTGCAGACTGGCCAGAGCGGAAGGACCTAGACCGTGTTCATGACCGTGTTCATTCTTGCTCCCACAGAAGCCAGTAACAAGGTTAGGGAAAAAATTCCTGCAAAGCGGGTCTGTTTAATATATGTTTCTTTCTGGGAGAAAAATTTTTTCATGTCATTATTAAATAAGAATTGCAGTAGGTCTCTTACATAGGATTAGATATGAAATTATTAAGAAAACTACTTGGAAGTCCTCATTAGGGAAAAGGAGACTTAACTCAAATCCAGTAAACTTCAGTGGGACTTCTGGTGCTCCTCACTTTCATTATCTGGGCTGTAGATATCAGAGAAGCACATTTACCCCAGCTTCTTTAATGGCTACTAACTGTACTGTGACGTTTCTTTTTGTATTCTCACACAGAAGAACAATGTACAATGGTATGTTGAATATAAAAAGGTTGAAAATAAAGATTTTCTCAAAAGATTCTTCCTGTCGCAATCAGAGCTTTTAAAATTAGCCTTGCCTCCCAACTGCTTTGCTGGTTTTCTTTCTCTAATTTCTTTGGAATTTACCGGCAAATGTCCAGGAGGTTTCTTAATGAAATAGATGCTCAGACTATTTCTACAGTTTTTTTAAATGTTAGATCTCTATTCTTAAAAGGGTAAGGACATTAATAGTGAATAGAAGAATTAATCAGGCAACACAGCAAATGAATAGAACAACCATTACATAAACTATTTTACTGGCTTCTCCTTTGTTGGTTTTTTTTTTCCTTCTTTTTTTCTTTTTGAAATTTAAGTCCTGAAGATGTCAAGACTGGAGCTGAGGAATAAGGTCCTACATTACTGTTAATATACTTTAATTGATATATCTCAGCTTTTTGCCAGTCTTAGCTTTTATTAAAGATTTTTAAAAAGCATGTGTTATTCAGTAAAGATGTACAGCATGGAACCTTAGTCTGCTAGGTTATGTGAACTACTGCAGGATGACAATTTCTCAGGCAATAGTATTGGTTGTAAATGGTCACATAAAGCAAAAATTGAAGCATTCAGTTTATTACATATTATATGGGATGAACTGAGTGATATAGTAGATGATGGTGAACTGTGAGACAATTTATTTATCCTTTTTCATTAAAATTTGATATGCACTCATAACTCACAGCGGGCAGAATGAAGTTTCTTAGTTTACAATAGAACATCCTCCATATCTCATATTTTAAAATAAAGCAGTAGTTACTGCAAACAAAACATTTCATTTAAGATCTCCTGAATAACATTTGGGTCAAAAAGATAAATACAGTCATTAATCAATACTAATTATTGTTTTGGTACACATATTGGTCAGCTTATGTTAAATGCAGCAATTTAATATTAAATGACATTTAACAGTCATTTATGCTGTTCTATAGTTTAGGCCATAGATAAAAATAAACATCCATCTCAGTTTTCCTTACAGAGTCTATCTGGAATACCTATCAACAGTATTTTATTCATCTATTTTAGATGTACATAACAAACTCCTCACCCTGACATCTGATGATCCATCAAGTCATAATTGTAAGAATAGTAACTCTAAAAAATGGCACGTTCCCTCTCACCTGACTGTCCAGTAGAAAAGCTAACTGTTCTGATATTTTTACCCCTAAATAACATAAACTTAATAGGAAAAAACCCCACACACCACAAGGCAGAGACAATTGAATGAATAAAGGAAGGAAATAACATTTTCATCCAGAAATGCCATCACAGTGTTAAGCAGGAATTTTCATGTAATCTGTGTCCCAACTAACCATCACTGTCTGCACTCAGATATTTACCTCTCCCTATTTTTGCTAATGCTTTTCTGTGAAAGAGGAAAGGAAAGAAATGTTTGCAGCACAACACTAGAGTCACTGGCTATGACACCTCACAGAAATATAACCTTTTCTATAATAGGAATAAGCAGCTGGTTTTACAACATATAGTTTTTTAAAGAAAAGCAAAAAAATAGTGAAAAGTATCTACATAATAAAAAATATGGCCTTCCATGACCCCTTTCACCCCTCAGCAAACAATCTTAACAGGAATTTTTCTACTGGTACACTAATGGTGTATCACTTATGACCACTGCTGGAGACAGAATACTGAGCTAGGTAAGACCTTTGGCTTGACCCAGTACAGTTATTCTTCTAAGCAAGTTACAATGGAGAAAGGGGAAGAAAAAAAAAGGTAAAAAAAGAAAGAAACCAGCTGAAGTACACAAAGGCAAATATATATATAAGCTTGGAGATTTACTGCAACCTTACTATCAAGATGATATACATATAATAGATATAGTAGTGAATGGATGTTTCTTACAGGACGGAAAAAAATCCAAATCAGAATGAAAATTAAAAAAAAAAAACCACAGGCTTTCCTGAAAGAATTTTCTCCCCAGATTTTGTTTTGAAAGAAATTAAGTAAATGCTTTATTTTTACAGGTTCTAATTAATTTCACTTTCCCTTTGTATGCAGCAAAGTTACAGCTTTCTAACAGAATATGCCTTTTTAGGATTGTGTAAAAGTGAAATTTTTTATTAGCAAATCCTTCTGGCAGAAAAATTCTGAAACAGTTCTAATATACCTTTATATGTGATGTGGGTGCATCCGGATGCACACACACACACACACGCACACGCACACACACACACACACACAGACACACACCCTCAGACAGAACAGAAACTCGTCTCGGGTATTTCCCTTAGTCATTAAGGCCACGTCTCAAAATGTTCTGCAAGTTTAATGGCAACAATCTATTATGAGCTAATTTTTAAATAGCCATCCTAAACATTATTAAAATGAAATGGAACTAGTTAAGTTACTATTTTGATGACATCTTTAGCAGGCGATCAAGAGTAAGCCTGTTTCTACCTCCTTTTATTCTGCTTCTATCTGCAGTCTGGAGGAAATGTTTCTTGTTGTACAGAGAGACCCACACAAAGCTTACTCACTTTGTAAGCCTTGCGTAAACCTATTTTCAGGCTTAGTAATGAAAAGGCTTTTCATAAGCTTAGTGAATAGGAGTGAAATTCAGCTTTTCCAAATGTAAGATAGTGCCTGTGGAATAGAAATACTCATTTGCAGAGCAGCCTACGATCTTTCTGGAAATAATATACAGTTACACTCTGCAAACGAGATGTATTATCATTATGCTGATGAGAAGATCAAATATTTCTTTTTCTTCCGTAGTCAAAATATTGTTAATGGACGATTTTCTGCCTGGAAGGACATTTTATTGAAATTATGTGCTGAGCCCACCACTCGTTGACTGAGTAAGATGAAAACAAATGAAAAAAGAAACCTGCATGAGACTACCTTATGGAAAAAAAAAAAAGAGAATTGGGAAATGGGGATGTTCATTCTTATTGTGTATTATATCTCTTTTGTCTTTCCTTTCCAATCTTGTCTTGTTGGATTGTGTGTCCTTCAGAGCAGTGAGTTTTTATAGCGATTTCAGTGAGTCTTGGCAACAATGGTGTATATTCCTAGTTGTTCCTTAGGCATTGTTATGGTACCAATGAATAAAAACAGCAAAAATGTCTCAATTGAAATGCTTAGCCATACGGGCTGCAATTTTCGGGGCTACCTTTGCATTTCAGTGAGAGTTTGGCACTTTTAGACTCTTATTCTTTCAGACTTCAGTTTTGTTTGTTTGTTTGTTGTGTTGCTGTTCTGTGTTTGTTTATTTTTCAGAGTTATCCTGGCCAATTTATACTAGTTAGATTAAACAGAATTATCACTTAAAAGATTATTTTCTATAATTTTTTATGTACGATACATCAATCATTCTGTCAGTTGAAAGGCAGTACAGTGCTATGCTTAGCTGAAGTAGTAGTCTTGATGATGATAACGAGCTATTAAATTTGCTTATGCAGTGATGGAAGGAAGAGCCTAAGAATTATAATGGAAGGGAACATCCTCACCATACCCACTTCTGGGTATTTCTGCCAATTAAAAAGAAATACATTAAAGATGGCACAGCCACACTAATATTTGCGTGCCTTTACTTTGGACAGTATAAACCCCTTTCAGACTGATGCTACAGGTTCCTCCCCACTCCCAAGCACGTCTCCTAATTCTGTCCTAGTTCCACAGTCACACTATGCCAATCAGCCCCTCCCAGGTCATTGAGGAAAGCAGTAATGACTCCCGGGCTATTTTTCACTTTCAGTTGCTGTTATGGAGTGTTTGAAAACTTGATGAATATCAGAGTGCATTTTAGCATAATACTCAGGAGCTGAATAAAACATAGAGATACAGAAGACCGATTGATATGAATGACATATCTCTGCGATCCATTAGAAAGACTGCATACACAATAGATTTTTTTGGTTGGAAAAAGAACAGGATGACTTTACTAGAGCCATTTGCCAGCTGCTCAGTGAATAGGTCATAGGCATAAGAAAGATAGCTTTGCTGTTAAAAGTGTTAGTTGCATTGCTCATTCATCATGCACACTCATTGTGTTCCGGCTCTCTGTAATAGTAGAGACTGGAAATTTCCCCCAACTTCAGCTTTCTAGTGAAATCATAATGTTGTTTTGATGATGTCATAATCTCCTGTGTTTTCATAGTCTGCATTATTACTTCAGTCCAGGATTAAGAAATGTACTGAGATCATCATTTTGCTGGAACATACGATAGGATACACATTCAGTTCTCCGTTAACTTGTTATATCTCACATATATCTTTTCTTGAACATACATGGCTCTGAAACATATTTTATCAAATGTCATATACAGAATCCTACTGAGCATATAAGTACAGAGAAATAACTGCGTAAGCCAACTTTCCCGGTTGCTTGGAGAGATAGAAGGGAACAGCTAAACACTCTGCCTGTTCCCTCACAGGAAGAAGTCAAAACAGCTCCTATCAGATATGTGCCTTCCAAAAAAAGCCACGTGCAGCTCTAGAAGCACAAGTTGCGTATCACTGATTTAGTCAGTTCTTCCATCTGCAAAGAGCCCAAAATTCTTTACAAACTTTACAAGAAGCATTTCATCCACCACTGAAGTGCATCCGCCTATGGAGCGAAACTTGGCAGCTGTTTAACAGAAAACATAAATCCTACACAATAGTTTAGGGGAAGAATTTTTAAAGAATAGTGCAGATGGGAATGTAGGGAGGTAGAATATAGTTACATAAACTGGGTGTATATATAGGCAGGAGATGCAGGTTGGCCAAAACAAGCAAAATTAAAAATTTCTCATATCATAAAACATTTCAGGCATTTTGAAATACGTCTCAGAGAAAATTACTTTGTAAATGTTTAAAGAGTACTATTTTTGTTTGTTTCCTTTTTTTGTTCCCCCCAATGGATCTATTTTAATCACTCTATCCATCTGCACGTTAATTGAGACTGAAGTTATATCAGTGCACAGAGACAGCCACCAGCACCGCTAGCCATGAGGTAAAATAATTTGTCAGTACATAGAAATGTTATTATTTCAAATATAAAACATTCACAACATTTCCAACATTAGATGTGATTCTTGATTTTCAATAGAAAAAATTATCATTTTTCCCTCTTTGGCACCATATTTTTAATGTTTTGTTTCCATAAAGAAAACTTCTAAGAGTCCTAAATTTACACTAACCCGTTCAGTGATTTAATTTTGGAGAAATTGTACAGGGAAAGAAAAACAAAAGGAAAATGAAACTTTGGATTCTCTTATTCTCTGTTAGTTTCTTTATGAGGCCCTTTAGGAATTGTGTATGTTAGAAAGCACCAGCACTGTATCTATGCTGCTAAGTTAAACAGTCTCAGACTGGCCTGTCGCTGAGGCCAACTGGCATGAAACAGCTTGCATGTATACCATTAGATTATTTTAGTATCCAAATGATTGCATTCAGTTTGTATATGTCGTCTACGTGGACTCCCATATTGTGCATAAGAGTTACCTAGGACAATGCTAGTTGGCCCGAGTCAAAACGGGAATAATTCTAGACATTTAATACAATAAATGATTCAATTTCAAGGTCAGGGAATGTTTCCTGGGACTGCTTATTTTACCAGTGTAGGCGTAGTCTAGAAGTAGTATAAACAATTAGTATCAGTAGCTTAAAAATAAAACACATTTGCAGTATTTTGAGAGAAAGAGTGTCTAAGGGAAGCTGAACAGTAAAACATATAATACATTGGTGAAATCATCTTTCCCTTTAACAGCTATAAAGGTTGTTAAATACAGGTCATTGAATAGGGCTAGGAAAAACAATACAGCATTAAAAAAGTGACTCTTTTTATTTTTACAGTTCTACTGGAATGGTGGAGGGAGTTTATGTGTTTCGGGGAAAAAATCCCAGCATTGAAAAATTCTGTGTCTGAAGCAGTGACCAGCGTTAGACCACAGTGAATGGTCTAACAAAGTGCATCCTTTCTTCCTCATCACATTTGACCTCTCTTTTACCTTCCAGAGAAAAATGCATTCAAACATTGTATATCTCCTCTCCTCAACCTGATAGGAGCTTTTGGTACTGTGTAAAGCACCAAAGTACTCTGTAAATGAGGAAGCATTTGGATGTTGGGCTGGGTTCAAACTGTTAAATGGTTAGGAGCCATGTAAAGCACAAACAGTAAGTTTTCATGTGGTTTGGGATTTTGAACATCCCCAAAGTTACATTTAAATACACAATGATGGCTCAGATCTTTATCTGTAAATGAAATACGGTCAGCAAAAATATCTAAACACGCCACAAAAGGAAATGAGTTATTATTAGCTTAGGTTTCCCTTTTAAGAACCTTCATTAGTTTTCCATAGCACTAAGGAGAGGGAATAAAATGTATGTGTGGATTTTAAACAGCTTTGCTCTCTTAAACCTTGCTGGACATTATTCAGATCGAAAGCACTGGGTAGCGATGGGATTTCAAGTCACCCATTCACCCTGGGGTGTTATGAACTAAAGCCTTTAAAAAAATCAACATCAAGAAGGACAAGGTCACTTAAAACATCAGTTAAAATGCATGGAAATTCAGTAAAACTTATGTCAGTAAAATGTGATCAATAAATTAAGTAAAACTAAACAAAGCCCTAACAACTGAGAAAAGCTGTACAAGGAAAAGGTCTAAATAGCAAGAAAAAGAAAGTTTCCACTTAAGCATGTTGATTGCAGTGTGTTTTAAGCTGCTTCAATATACTGCTCAATTATTGTCTCCAATATATGGAAGCTATCTGCCCTTACACAGCTAGAGTATTAAATAGCAAAGTAGTTGGAAGAAGAATATTTTGATTTTCATGTTTTTTTGAGGATTGCATTTAGTTATTCGTGGTTTTTGTATTAGGTATTTTATTATAATAATGGATGGTAATTATATATCTTCTCTTCAAATTGATCATAAATGCCCAATAGCTCACTTTCCCCTGCACACTAATGATGATGTATGGTACTTTTGTTTATGATAATTCATTTATATCATCGAGGCAAGTGACACATGAGATGATTCTCAAACTTTTAAGCTAGCAGTGCAAATAGGTAAATAAGCTTTCTTAAAAATGCATCTCTTCAAAAATTCACAGTTTGGTATTTGCTGGTGCCTTTTTATAATCTCTTGAATTGTAATGCTAATAAAATAATAGCGTGTCTGCTTGGTGCATCAGCCAAAGCAATCACATAGTTTGCCAAAAGGACAGGTGCTAACAAGTGTTTTGTTTTCCTTTAACAGAGCAGTTACTGCTCAGTGAATACCTGACCTTTGCTTTAAAGTTTTTATTGACAATATAATGTTGATGATGTTGGCTGAAGGCGATTTGGCTGGGCTGCTGAAAGAAAGTCCAATTTAAAAACAGTAGTGCAACGAATAAGAAGATACCCACTCCTTCAATACTTATTGGTGTTAAACATGAAGCTGCTGTGCTTTCCTCGCATCTGAGCAGATTCAGATGCTCAGACTCACAGGTAGCCAGGCATCAGTGCATAGCCATCCTTCCAGAAAAGGAGACTCTGGCATGACCGGCATGCAGCTGAGCACCAGGGAAGCTGCGAGCAGCCTGTCATTCTGATTACATGGCCTGTTGAGAACAAGGGATTTGAAACAAATGGAGCCAACATAAGCTGGTGGTTTGAGGAGAAAAGGTTGGTTATTGCCAGAATCTACGGTACAAAAGGACAGCCTTTGCCAGTATTCTGAAGATGATCATCCCTTGCCAAAAAGGGCAATTGGGCCAAATCAGAGCTTCTCAATACTATTTCTAGGAAAAGCACTTGTTACGGAGGGACTGGACACACTGTACACAGTATAATTACAGCAGATAGCAAAAGTGTTAAATCCTCCTTTCTGAAGAAAACCCATTCTGATAAAGCCAGATGAATGGCTGCTGTCTACTCTCCTCCCCTCTGACTTGCAAAGCCTGAATTCAAACGTGATACCACTCACAACACTCTGGCCTTTTCTTAGCTGTTAGAAGCTCTTCACTTGACACAGAAAGCAGAAAATTCTTTACAGTGTCACCTACCTACAAATCCATGATTGGGAACCCACTGTTACAGTGCCAAATATACTTCAGGGGGATCTTTTTAAATTTCTCCTCTGAATTCCTGTCCTTTCCACTGGGAATACACACTCCATCAGAGAAAACTCTGGGAAGAGACACACAGGGTGTAATGATTAGGAAGAGTTTTAAGAAAGCTTCGACCAGTCCTGTGTGAAAAATAGCAATGCCAACAAGGAGTGCCTAACTCCCCTCATACAGCTCTGCTTCAGGATGACTCCTTGAAGAGGACATTCACCTAAAGTTAAAATTATCAGTGGGGGTAAATAAATACTTTCTGTTTCGATGCATTAAACAAGCCTGCTGGCTCCTGACACATCCAGTTGTGGGGGGTGGTAGGAAATCCCTCCATTATATAGCTGCCCGTAGGCTTCAGGCCTGGGGAGGGGTATGAGCAAGCAGCCACAATGTGGGATAGGTCTTTGAAAGTTTTATTGAGCTTCTATGAGCACAGTCACATCCACAAGTCAGTCTTTACACTACAAATTAAGCCTGAAGTCTTGTCCACTTAAACCAATACTATCGCAAAACGCTCTGAGGTTTCGGCGGTGAGCTGGGATGTACCCTCACATGCTATGGGCATGCAGAACAGGTCACACCTCCAGGCAAGGCTCCTCGTGTAGTCAGCCTAGTGGGAAGCTGGTAGCTGACAGCTGAAAGAGGACATCGACCAGCTTCCCAGCCCTTGCCTTGGCCATCACTGGCTGGGAACTGCCTGCCTGCTGCAGGCGATGTCAGTGCCGCTGCCTGCCTGCACCTCCGTGCCGGCTCGGCTCCACCTCGATTGAACTCGCACAGTGGGGGCAGCTGGGGAGACAGATGGGAAGCGCCTCCCATGCCTCCCTCCAGAAATGGGGCTCCCCTTGGTGTTATGGTGGGGACAGGGGTGGCACGAGTCAGCAGCCTTGTTTGATGGGTTACCAGCCAGGCTGTGAATAAGCTTGAGACTGAAATCCCTTGCTCCTGTCGTCATAACCTTCCTCGTCTTGCAGTTGAAATGTTCCCCAGCAGGACAAATCAGCAGCTGGGGATAAAAAGGACAACAGAGGAGATATGGCCAAGGGGCATGAAGGTGAGGCTGGAGGGACTGTGTGTATGGAAGACTGGTAGCTGTCAGAACCTGACATCAAATGCCTGTCCAATATTAACCACTGCCCCAGTATCCCTCTGCCTTCCCAGTCAGCAGGAGGCACTGCTCAACCAGGCAGCCATAATTTTTGGTCTGGGGCCAAAATGCATCAATCAGCCAATAAATGAACGTTACAAACACAATCTACTGGACTAACTCTAGGATATATATTTTCAAAGTTCATATTTATAGTTTGCAAACTCTGTCTTTCAGATAGCAAGTCCTAGTAGCACCAGAAGCTGTTGAATATTCCAATCAAACACAAAATTAGAACAGGATTCTGTGCCACAAATACAAAGTAAAGCCATCTGCCAAATTTCTAAAATACCTCACCTAGAGATCTGGTAATTTCTCTTGTAACATAAGTATAATACACAGCTTGCCCCTAAAGAAGCAGCCTCCACTGTGTTTAGTAGATTTTATAGTAAATCCTAATCATTGAAAGACTATCTTCATGCTTATGGGTTGCTTTAAAGATGGAAAATGGTCCAAAGTTTTCAGAGAAGGGACAACATTTTTCTATTATTTATTAGTTCATTTTAGGTCACTGGAGAACTTCCAAAGACATCTTCCTTTTCTGTCTTATAAACCCTAAGAGTTAAGTAAGTATTCTCAAATAAGCGCAATTTACAGTATGTCAGCTTAAAATAAAATCATAACACATTTCTAAATTGATAGAAATTCATAGCACCAAATGAGAAATAGGGATTTTTATCCTCTCATTTATACATGCTTGTCTCTCTGTCTATAAACATATGTTTGCACATACTGTGTATTGATAGATTAACATATAAAATTACAACACTGCATTTGCAACACTGTGCTTAAAGTTGTGTCTGCATTTTTACTTCAGGGGTTTATACCTCAGCTATAAAAAATTCTCTCTAGGCTGAATCTTGGCAAAGATTGACAAGCTGTAAATTATTATTTTCTTTTTAGAAAAATTAGGAGAAAACTTCAAGACAATAATCCCATTCTCTTCGTAGTGTCAAAAGGATGTGTGGACTGATCCAGAATGCATGTTAGTTCGTAACTCAACCAGAGCCAAGAGAACAAATTTTCACTATTATGGACTTGGCTCATTTTGCTGTGGGAGTGAAATTCTGCACCCCCTTAGCCACTAATGTGCTCTGCATTCTTGCTCTGTTTTTAGTAACTTAAAAGAAAACATCGTTTCCTTAAACCGTTTACCAGTCATCTGTAAATGTTCATGATTAACAACAATTCTATTCTGAATTTCAGTGAAAATGGCAGAACTGATTCAGAAAGCAGTAAGATCAGCCTCGGATTTCACTGTAAGAGCTGGCTAAAGACACAGAAGCAGATAAGACTGAATGCTAACAGATCGGATGGGATAGCAACCTCACTCCAGCCAGCAACTGGAGTTGATTTTAGAGGGACTTTATAAAAACTCTAGCAGGAGGAGAGATATAGGACAATCAACAAAGCAATGGCTCTTCAGCATTTCCCATGAGTGGGCTTATTTCTGCCATTCTTTCTCTCATCCTTTCTCCCATCCTTTCAATATTTAAAGGGGGCTTATAAGAAAGATTGGGACAGACTTTTTAGTAGGGCCTGTAGCGATAGGACAGTGGGTAATGTTTTTAAACTAAAGGAGAGTAGATTCAGACGATATAAGGAAGAAATTTTTTACGCTGAGGGTGGTGAAACACTGGCACAGGTTGCCCAGAGAGGTGGTGGATGCCCCATCCCAGGAAACATTCCAGGTCAGGTTGGACGGGGCTCTGAGCACCCTGATCTAGTTGAAGATGTCCCTGCCCACAGCAGGGGGGTTGGACTAGAAGATCTTTAAAGGTCCCTTCCAACCCAAACCATTCTGTGATTCTATGACTCTATGATTCTCTCCTCCATATATGGTATTTATAGACCCTGCCACTGTGGCGAAGAGATGGGATTTGTCCTTTAATATATCTACCCAAATGGCAATAGTCAATGAAATCAAATTATTTGCTGTCTTTTGTATAAGCATTTCTGCCACCAGAGCTTAATTAGTTCAAAGGAAGCAGCATGGGATGTTGGATGAAAAGTTGATCATCATCATAAGGAGCAAAATTGAAATTTATTCTGGAGAGTGCAGAAAAACCTGTTAAGGATTAAGTAGGAATTGTCTGTCTCACAGGAATACCATGTGCCAAAATATGTCACCCTTTGATAGATCTTCTGCAAGCAGCCTGTCTGGGTTACAATAACTGCACTTCAATCCAAGATAACAAATAAAATAGTATGTGCATCCTATGGGATAAATTGTAACTTGGACAATGAATGTCTGAGGCGGGGAAGGCTTCTTTCCGTAAGAAGCCAGTGAGAATCTTGCCATTGTGCAGAAGGATGTGAGATAACTACGTGACAAGCTTCATCAGCCTTTGCTGGCTGGAAAAGGGCTGGCACCCATTTTACACCATTTTAGGGCCCTCTGTAGTGAAGAGGGCAGAATGGCTGTCCAGATATTCAACTCTCGCTCATGTCACTTTAACCTAAAGGAAAATTGGTAGAGGTTTATTTAGGCTTAGAGCATAGCATGAGGATAGACAGCTATAAGCAGCTATAACTAAAGCTGCCCCACATGAACTGCTTGAGCTGGAGACTCAGATTTCCTCAGGGCAGATCCCTCTGCGGTCCACATTGGCTGGAGAAGAGCAGAATGCACTTTGCTCTTATTAAGAAGTGAAGATTACTGTGTGGGCCATGACGCCTCCTGGTTGCCATGGCGTATCCTGCATTGCCCTTCATAAATGCTCTTTTTTTTGTTTTGCCTGCTCCCAGCAACTGGTAGAATTACTGTTAGAGTGGACTGTAGGCAAGCTCAGTAAAATACTACTCATAACTAAGTAGGAATAGGGTATGTTCTTCTAGATGAGCCCAAGTATCGATAGAACAGAATTGCTTATTTAAGTAAATAACGTTTCATCGCCTTCCATAAAACATTTCATTCATCTTCATTTAACATCAAACCCTCAAATAAATCTATGTATCTAATGTATTTTAATTAAGCAGAGGACAGGTGAAGAGTTTTTCCTTTCAACATCTCCAGTTGCACTCTGCTGCTCTAGTCAATGAAAGTGAAACCGTAAAAACACGCCTTCATTATTAACACTAATTTTTACTTCATTTTCATTTTTGCTCTCAGAGAATGGATTGTGGCGCTATGCATATGGGATGGCATACCATGGAAAGGGAGAAAATTCATTCATCCCAAGAGGTAGAACAGCTCTGTTCAATGGTATTTTTGTTTTCTTATACCTACCCAAGGGTTTTTAACTTTCCCGGTAAAAAGTGTAGGCAGCTTCTCAGGATATGAGTTATCTCACAGACTTCTCCCCTCACTTCATGGTTGCCATTGCAAGCCTTTCTGTGCAAATGACACCAGTTACTTCCACAGAAGAGATGTACCAGAAATGCACAATTTCAGAAGAGAACCGGCACCGTATCTTCAGGCATTCTTGTGCTGACTATCAGTACTCAGCAGGAGTACTGCAATTTCAGTGAAATAGTGATTTTTATCTTCAAGTACTTTAAAAATGGAAGTTCCAGTAGTGAAGTCTGATCTACATGTGTGAAAGACAAGGCCAGTGCAGAGTATTACTAACTTCAGTGCAGTTTTGTGTTCTGACCCAAAATGTTCATTTAACTGCATCAGTTTGCAAGACCAAGGCCTTTAACAAACTGCACAAAGGAATAAAACCAGCACCAATGAAATGCATTTCTGATGTGAAATATAGCATGCTTTTAAGAATGGTCATCATGATTATGTGGCAGTTTTGGAATGAAGAGTGCTTTTCCAGTTGAAACTAAAAAGCAATTTTAAACTCTTGGAGGTGGAATTTTGGCTTAGCCTCTCTTAACTTTAAAAAAAAAAAAAAAAAAGAAAAAAGTGTGTGTATATTTTTATATATATATCCCTGGCACTTTTTCCTAAGTGATCATAAAATCTTTATGTGTCATTGTAAGACAGCACCTCTAACAGCAGAGTGGCCCCATGACAAAATTCTGGCACACTAGTTCACTGAAATAATACCCAATAAAGTTAGATCATCAAGATTGCTTCCTGTATATAGCATTTGAGCTTTCCCTGGAGCTCTGATCCATGAACTGACCCAGTCTAATCCTACTTAGCTTTGAGATCAGAACACATGGAGTAGGTGGCATGCAGTCAGATGCTCAGGAGATAGAAATGTTTTGTCTGCCATCAGTCCCAGAAAATACACACACTTCTTCCTGCCCTCTTGAGCAAAAACACATTTTGCCTTGCAGGACTAAAGAACATTACATACAATATTTTATGTTTCTTCTATCTCATTATTTAGAACAATTGTTTTATGTCTAATTACCTTAAGATAGCTGATTATGATACAACTTAAGATAGTAACTCTCTACAAGTAAAAGGCAAAAACCAGTTCACGAAGAGAATGCAATAAATGTACATTTAGTATTCTTTCCTATGAAGCTGCTTAAGTTTTTTTTTTTTTCCCCCCTGAAAAAGAAGGGGGAAAAAAAAAGGCTTCCTTCATCTCCATAAGTCAACACATCAGTGCATAAGAGATGCAAAGCTCTCCAGTGCTTATAAGTTACAAATTAGACATGACTATGCTCCCTTTTGACTCTGCTTTTGTTTTTTTTCTGGCAGGTTTTTTTTCATTCTGCACTGTAACTCAAAAAATTCAGATAAAAAATTTCAACAAAAATTTATCCTCAGATTTGCCACTTAGGTATTCTCAATAAACTTTACCTACCTGTGTATCCTTATGCTGGAAAGGCATCAGTTGTTCTAGAGTGATGCTGGTTGACTCCATAAATCATTCTCAGAAAATTCTCCATTATATCTTCTCACCAGGGTAGGCTCATCTGCAAGTGATTGACAACAACTCAGCATTCATTTGGTTTTTTTGATTCATTTAAATACATTCATTATTGCTCACATACCACAATGATGTGTATTAAAAATAGATGATACATAGCTAATCCTAGCAGTTCCATAAAATTGTAAAATATTATGTGCTAACTTTGCTGCAATGAATAGTCGCATAATACGTTCATTGTGCCTTTCTGAATAACTACGGAAAGATAGTTCAAAGTCCACCTCATAAAAAAGGGTGTGTGTTTGAGTGTGGTAAAGACAGGGCTAAAGGCGTGTGAGAGCACTATTTGTAATGGAACAGGGCTAACATATCGTCTCACTGCCACTCTGTTAGACCAATCTGTCAATCAATCAATCGTTTAAGAATCACCCATAGAAACCATCACTAAACCCAGGTTATTTAGCTCTTTACACCCATTTAAAGCACCATTATGACCTTGTAGTTAGCTTCAGTTATGCAAAATATATATACTATATTTTGCATACAAATAGCAAAGGCAGGAAGTTAATAATGCTATTTATAAAACAAAACAGCCCTAATGTTAAGTGAATGGCTTTCGGCCACGGTTCAGCCAGGTAATGAAACATGCGCCTGGATTTAAGCGCATGAATCACTCTATCGATTCAAAAGCACTCTGCGGGTGCCTATAGTTCAGTGTGCACTTGAGTCGTCTGAAGGATCAAGGCCTCCATCAGTTATGAGAAAACACAGAAAAGTGTTTGTCACATGGATTTTAGGACTGTATGTATACAAGGACTCTGTGAGTGAAAATTACCAAAAAAAAAGGGTAAGTCAGGAAAAAGATGCCAAGAGTAGTGTAGCATGCTGGCTCTATCTTGCTGTAGCACGAGCCCTTTGGAAGGGGCTGCGGTGCTGCTCTGTGACCTGGGTTTCAGCGTGCTCATCTGTCGGTGACGGGCTGGGGAGCGGGAGGTGGCTTTGCTTCACCTTGCCTTTTGGTTTCCTCTCAGACGCGCTGAGCTGTGTACTGGATCTGCAATGGCACGTTCCTTTTGGTAGCTTCTTTCTACAAATTTACTTGATTGTGCCTCCACAAACCACTGTAGCAGCACACCCCGGCGGGGCAGCGTGAAGGCGCGAATGTGCAGCTTGGTGTAAACTCACTGCGGCTTCTCATTGAACATGAGCCGGAAGGAAACAGCTGTCCGTCAGCCGCTTGCTCCTTGCAAAACAGTGCGTTAAAATACACATGCGTGGCTCTATACAAAATGATACCTTAAAATATATTTTAGAAACTATAGGGGGAATAGTGGCAGATGTAATACAGAGGCTCCTCATGCAAGCCTGTTTTGCAAAAGAACTGTTACTAACCTTTACTGTGACTGAGGGAACTTGAGTAGTTTGCTTAATTTATGTGTAGGCAAAACTGTAAATGCCCAGAACCTTTGGTACAGCACAGACCAGTCTGGACCCTAACAACCAAGACTCGTTGCGACTGAAGAAGATGGCGAAGCTCCCATGGACTTCAGCAGAGGCAAAAAGGTGTCTTTAAGAGCGCAGGATTTAACCCAGGCACAAGCAAACACAAGGCAATGGAGCATGCAGACTTTGCTGTGAGTAAGCAAACAAAAGAAGGCCTCCTGAGCAAAATGTGTTTTAATTTGATATTTGCAGGAAAAAAGGGGGTAAGGGATTTAACTGGTTTATAAATGTTAAAGCAGAAGATGAAGGAGAATAGCAGACTAAAAGTTGAGAGCTATTTGAGGTCTGGATGAAGTAGGCGGGAAGAAGAGTTAGGAGGGGGGCAAAAGAGAAGGGACTGATGAAGGCAAGAGCATAAACGTAGTCCTGGACTGTGGAGTGTATGGGATACAGGACTGAGTAATTCACTTGCGACACACAGGATACCCTTGAAAGAATTTAAAGTTGGTGGACTATTAAAATCTATAAATAAGGGACGTCTCTAGCCAATATTTCCATTGCTCTATTAACTGGTCTCACAGTCCTCTGTCTCCCAGAATGCAAGAATACTAAATAGTTAATGCTCTGAATAAAACATCTCTCCAGCCCACTTGTGATCAGTATGCGCTGAAATGTGCCTGCTCAGACAATCCCTCTGACCTGAGGAACATAGAGTGCATTTATTAGCACTCTGTGCTACTGTCCAGGGTAGAAAAAGTTCAGCTACTTCTAGTTTAGACAATGTGGTGTTTCTTACTCTTCGTTGCCTGACCTCAAACACTATGCTAACAAGCTTTCCAGTTTTCTACCCCGTGTTAGCACTGATCTCCTTGGGAAAAAAAAAAAAAATGCCTGTAGAAGTGAAGAAATCTGACAAAGACTAGGTAGACCACTGAAAAGCACAAGCAACTTCAGTGGGTTTTGGGGGTACCAGCATCCTCATTATTTGCTCCAAGGCACCCTTGTTTCCTTAACAACACCAGCTTCTCATGTTAGAGGAAGTCTTCTGTTAAAGCAAGGGGAGTGCTGTTTTGCTGAACAGCACAAACCAACACAACAATAGTGTTTACAAAGAACTTCAGATGCTTTACAATAAATCTGGATGTGCTTAAAAATCCCATAAGGGTTTTAAAAAAATCTGAATGTGTTTTCTCAAGTAACTATTTAAAGCATATTACAGTTTATTTAATTGCATTGGGAGTTTTCAAAGCATATCAGGGCAAAACAGTAGAGTATAGGCCCCAATATGCTAATTAATAGCTAGCTAGACCCCTGAAATAAACCTGCTACACTTCATTAATCAGACAGTAATTGAATTGGCACAGTACTTCTGTGCAAACTATATGTAGATTGAAGTACCAGTCCTGCCAATGGAGAGGGTAACTTTCTCCACACAAGTATGTTTTTGGACAATGCATTAACATTTTTTCAGTGGGCAGTTGGCCTTTATAATTCATACTTTTCTGCATGGAAAAATCTCACATTACTGAACTCAGTGAATTATTGCTCATGCTGAGACAGTCTTTTAGGTAAGTACTTTTCAATGACCACAAGTTCAGCTCAGTGGAAAAGGACAAATCAGAACTGATACACATTGCTTTGTCATCTAAAGACATCTGCCAATTAATGTTATTATAAAATAATAGTGTTGAACAGATGTTTCATTGACAACATTTATTTTCAACTGTATGAAAGCTAACTACCTGGGGATTTAACTGGCAAATAGCGACTACTTTGCTTACAGAAAATGAAACAGGAATTTTTCCGGCAGAACTGATGAAGTGTAATTTTGGATATTCATTGTCCATAGTCAGATCTCATAAAAGGGTTAACTGGACCAAAAGGAAGTGGACAAAAAATCCCCTACTTTAAATTTATAACATTTTCCTTATGAAATAATTACTTAGCATTCCTCCAACTTTAGAAAAGAGGCCGCATATTTGTGGAACGACCTTGGGCAAGTCACTTTGCTCCAAGGTGCTTTTCAGGGTATCTGGCAGATGTTTAAAGCTAGGTGCCAGAGGCATCTTCAACAGCACTGAGCTGTTCAATTCCAGTTTAAATCAGTGGGAGTCAGGCACTCCAACATTTCTGAAAATTCAGAGATCTGTATCTCTGGATCCCTCATCTGACCTTCTGCCATTGCTTGCCTGTCTTCCCTGCCGTAGACTTCTGTCAGTCTGTCCACAGGCTTCAAGTCAGATAACCATTTGAGCATATTCCTGAACTGGATCCTTAGTACTTGGCAGTTCTGAAGTTTTCAGTATCTTCTGCTAGATTGCTAATGTTGCTTTAAGGAAGTTACTCTCTCTAGATACACATATATGTCTATTATTAGGTACTCTATATATCACTTTTATTAGGGGAAGAAAAGACACTTCATGATTGCAAGCAAGCACACCAAGCTTCAGCTGTAAAGTAAGACTTAGAGAAATGTATAAGGAACTGAAAATGACCCTGAATGATGAAAATGCTTGAGTATTCTTAATTAACTGTAAGCATTGCAATGCATACCAGCTATAATGTGCGCATGTGTGTGTGCATGCACACATACACGCTGCACGTATTTCACAGTGCCAAAACATTAAATTCCTATGGTAAGATGCAATTAATAAGCAGCAAAGGGGGATGGGATAATTTTTAACATAAAGTTGTATTAGTATATGCCTGTCAAGGCAACAATAACAAATTAACATTACGTTAAAGGGGAGAAACAGCTGTGATAGTCATATCATTTATCAGAGGAAGCTACAGTTCTTTGATCTAAGAAAAACAAAGAAAATTACCTAGTGTTTTTTCAACAAATAGTTTAAACCGATTAGATATTTTGAACTTTCATGCCTATTGAGGGAAACACTATCCTTAGAGTTGGCTTGTTAACAAAAACTAGTGTAACACTTTGGGGAATATATTCTCCAGCTATCTTATTTCTTCTAATCATTGTCCCTTTTCACTGGAGAATTTCCCATTATTCAGCAACATATGGACCAAACATTTCTTCAGTAATCATGTCTGAACAAAGTAATTCTTCTCATTGTCCCTTTTCACTGGAGAATTTCCCATTATTCAGCAACATATGGACCAAACATTTCTTCAGTAATCATGTCTGAACAAAGTAATCATTCCCTCATTAACCAATTATTCCTCAGAATCAAATGAAACAGACATATTTGCTAAGACAATTTCCTTTAATAAACCCTATGGAACGTACCTCACGCATACCCCATCAAATAGTTTAATTCAAAGATCACAGCGTAGATGACGAAGAGGGATTCTTGTTTTACACTGACAATAAGTGATCTCAGGAGCAAGGTTAGGGATGGAATTAATACCAGATTAAAGAAAAAGGCAATGTTAAAAGAGCAGTAATTACTGGCTAAAAATTTAACCTTTTGTATTCCACGCTATCCCTTTTCTGTATGCTTAAAGCTCAGAGTGCAATTCTGTTCATTTTAAAGGAGCTTGAAGTACAGGTGGATAGACAGGCTCTGAAAGGGCCACCAGTCTGTGCAATACTCACATACACATCCACAATGGGAAAAAAAACCAATCAAAAAGTAGTGAATTTCTATGTCAGCTGAGGAAATATACCGTCATAATATGTGGCAGTACAGAAAGCACCCAGTCAGACTGTATCTGGTGAACCTTTAAAAACTTCTGGCTATTTGGATTTCTAAATAGGCTGATAAAGAAAAATCTGATCTTGAAAGCTCAAAGTAAAGTTTATCAAGCAGGTATGTGTTTACTTGTTGTATACAGTACTTTCATTACCTCTTTCTCAGATACAATTCACTTTGCTCTTTGAGAGCTTAGAAACTTCATTATAAACCCAGAAAACTAACAATGTAATGTTATCCTAGCTTCTTTCTTTTTAGTACTGAAACAGATAGTTGTAAAATGAACAATGAACTCTCTCTTTAAGATATAGCCAAGGTTTCAGCATTCTTCAGTTCCTTTGTTTCTTCTTGCTGTTTTCAGAGAAAAATACAACCCGAGAGTGTGTTGTAGGGATAGTCAGCTGAAAAGCCAAATTCTTCAGCTTTCACTTGGCTAAAACTCCCAGGGGCTGAAAGTTGTGGCCAATATCTTACAATGCGTTTTGAAAATATTAAGCTCTACTTAAGTATTACTATAATATCTTACAATGCATTTTGAAAATTCTAAGCTCACCGTAATTATTACTATCACCAGTTATTTCTGATTTGCAGTCTAGAGTCGGAAGAGGAAAACAAGAGCAACCACATTTTTCTCAAACACATGCTCCAGTGTTCTTTCACCATTAATTTGCAACTTAACAATACCACCCTCAGATCCTTCATGAGCTTGAGATGCAGATCACTTCATGCATTTTTGTTCCTCACAGGTAACTGTGTCACCTGGAACTGTCGTTTCTGCCACAATTGCCACCAAACTTTAACCTGTAAATCCCCCACATGCTAACAGTCTATCTACCAGAGCATCTGTGCTTCCCTATCCTCCAGCTTGGTGGTTGCCCCAAACCAGCAAGCTAGCTACAAAGTAGCTCATTGGACATCAGTAGCAGCCCATCTGGGGTAATGTAAAAGTCAACATGTGCTGTGAAATTTCAGCTAGAAGCTGGGTAAAATACTCTGTTAGCCTGTGCTCACCCTGGTGAAACTATGTGTCTCTCTGAGTTTTAAGAGTCCTGAGTTACCTTGCCCCTACGTGTTAGTTCATTTGCTGAAGCAAAACTTTTTGGACTGCATTACAAATTATGCATGCAGGAGACATTACTTACAAAAGAGAAGTATGCTGATTATAATTAACCCATGATTATGTCCTTATTCAAACTAAAAATTAGCTCACAGTTGGGACAGATATGCCAAAAATACCTTCAAAATTGTCATTCATATACCCAAATTATCTGTCTTCTTATTGAGATTATCTTTCTAGTAGGGCAAGGGTTCTGTTTTCAAAATTCTTACACTAATTTTATTTCTTTGTCTATAAATCAGAAGTCTCAACCAGTTAGTCATTCACGAGTGCCAGTAAGACTGTGATATCTCCACAAACTAGTGGTGACAGCTGTCATTCTACTGTGAAACACTTTCTAAAAAGTTTTATTCTTTACCCCTTGTGCTGAGGATCTGGACACTTGAGACAAGACTCTGGTTTTCAGTCTGTAATTTTCTGAATATTGTCATCAAATCACAGGCCAGCGAATTCACAGCTCTCATGCCCAAGGGATTCTGAGATGAAGTCACTATAAGTGAACAGCCTACACATACTTTTTAAAACAAAAAACATTCACTTTCATTTCTGGATTTGTTCTCAAGGTAATAAATACAATAATCAGTTCTCCTTATATTTAGAGGTATTTCACTCACTTTATTATAGTGTTGTCTACCAGAGTTGCAATGGTTCAGTTTCAGCCGTCATTTCTATGACAAAAAAATAACTAGCCTTTAAGAATCCACTCAAGGATGAAATCTGGCAAACAAGGCATGTGCATGAAAGCAAATTCTCTCCTTTAAAAAAAAAGAATAACACTAG
>NW_008795029.1:6488005-6503223 GCF_000699145.1 Aptenodytes forsteri
CCCTCCCCCCCCCATAGGCTTTTAAAACAGAGAACAACTGAAAAAGCTTTGGGGGATTCATAGCTCTCTTTCTATACAATTTCTATTATTTAATATATTACGTAGGTAATGACACCTCTGTGTCTTTCTGACAAAATATTAAATAATATAGAATCTTAATCCACATGCCATTACTTTGTTTTGCAAAGGGATTAGGTAGTAAGCAAAGACACTTTAACTCGCTAGCTAAATACGCTACTTACTCAAATTTGGGGTGACTGTAAAAATGTAGTGCTTTCTCTTTTCCAAAGCAAATGCTGCTGTAAATGAAAACTTTTAGTCGCTTGCTTCCACACAAAGCAGGCAGCACACTCACTACAAAACAAAGCAAAAAAACCCTGCCCTCAATGGACAAGTATTGCCTGTAAAGCATTGATATTACCAATATTTATCCATAAGTTATGCAGCTACTATTATATATTCATTCATGATTATTGCTCCAGAGTTGTTATGGCAAACCGAGATCCGTAATTTACACATTAAGTGTCCTGAACAGCATATTTTAATATGATAGTTTTAAATGCCTTGACATACATTTCTAAAAACTAACATATTGATGACCTGGAGGTTTAAAACTTCCTACATTCTCACACATAGGATAGCCTGCCACAGCTCTAGGAACAGATTTAGGGTCTCTCTGGAGAAACATCTGCACGCTAAGGACAGCAGAAGCCAGCCACTGCAATTCTCTGGGCACTTACTACCATGTTCATACTAAGATTTTTGCTTCAGCTGTCCTATGCTGCCCTATTTGAGATACTCTTCTGCTTGCCAGCTAAGTGCCTCAACAACTCTGCAAATGTCATCTTATCCAAAATGCCTATTGCCATTTGATCGTGTGACACTTGAACAAGTAACTATTTTTTTTCCCACCTTTGCACAAAATATTCAGGCTTTCCTATACAGACTGTGTATAATGTTACACTACCAGTTATTCTTCTTTCCAGGTATTTTTCTAATTTCTCTTTTTTGCATAGCCTTTATTAGTTCATTTTCCTTTTGAGTGAGACCAAATGTAGCTGTATTTTTTTTTTCATAATATATTGAACATTTAAGCACATGTTGAACTTGACGATATTAGTATGGTCATCCTAAGACAACACTGAATTCGCTCTGTTTAGTGACTGGTAAGTCCCAGAAAGATCGTCCTTTGAGCTTGGGGCTTTTTTCTGGGGGGGTGGGGTGTTTGGTTCCCAAAAAAAAACACCCCCCCCGAAAAAAAAGAAGAGCAGCCTGGTGTGTCTCCAGCACACATAGTAGAGCATGCAGCACAACCCAGGAGGCAAGTGGGAGCATGGTAGCAGGTTCGCAGGGTGAAAAGCAGCGCTAGGCGAAGTCCCTCACTTGGCCCCAGAAGCAATATGTTTGCAGAGGAAAGACAATATAACTAAGCTACTAAGCCCCCTCTCGTTGCAAGGCTAATTAGCTTAAGTGGTTTGCCAAGTAAATGCAATATTACTGCTTTTGGAGCTAGCTCAGTTAGATACTATTTTTGGAGGCCTCTCCATGTTAATTAAACATATTTCACTGCATGTTGTGAACATGCCATTAGTTCCTCTTCTATTTCTAATTAATGGAGAACCTTGACCATAGCTATGCATCATTATATTAAAACTTCTTCTTTTGTCCTATAAACGGACATGTTTCAGAAATTAAATAGAGTGATGCACAGGAATTTATCAGTCATTTCTGTGGAAATTGAAAAGCTTCCATTACTAGAGGGCAGCTAAAAAAAAAAACCAACCAACAACCAAAATTTTCATTCAGCCCTCTGCCCAGCAATCAAAGTCATCTTTCTGTTTCTGTAAGGAAGTCTGAACACAGCTGCTAAACTAGTCCAAATACCTAATGAGAATTCAGAGTAGGGTGTTTTAAGGAAGAACTTATTTCAGTTTGTTTCAGGCAATTGGTTTCAGGTGATAGCGTAATAACCTGTGCAGAAGCTTCTGCCAGGGGCTTCTCATGGATACAAACACTATATTGCTGACACTTTTCCAAACAGATTTTGAATGCTTCAGCATTGGAGCAGAGTTCAGCTACATAATCCACTTTTTGATGATCATATCTAGCAAGGTGTCTCTGCCTGGATTATACTGACTAACAGGCTACTGGCCAAGGTCAACACATGGTGCACCTTTTCTATTTTTATCATAAACAGGGATTCAATTGAAGGTCTACGCTGAGGAAGCCCAGCCTACTACCTTTGCAGTGATGTATCCTTATCAGGACATCACAGAAAATTACGGTGTAGGCAACTTTAAAAAAAAGGCACTGAGAAAAATTAAGCTTGAAATCTCAGACTACCTATCACCTTATCGAAGGGCCAGCATGTTCCAGAGGTGGAGAAACACTCTGCGAGTGAGATAAGAGGCAAAGCCTGCTTGGCACAGCTGAGCTTGCAGCCAGCTTCTGCTGCTGCTCCAGGGTTCGGGGGGACAGGCTGTGTGTCTTTGTCATACAGAATCATTCATTCCCTGCTACCACTGCTCACCCTAAGGCAAGGATCTTCAATTTAATTTTTAATTTTAAAGACAAGCTCAGTCTTTAATATTTTCCCCTTATGCATGAGTGGCAGGTATGCATAGTTCTCAACAGACACCAAGCCCTGTGTGCCTCTCTCTTTTAACTTGCCCATATATAGTGGTTCTGGCAAGTAATTTTAGAAATCTTCCTCGCCTCTGTCTTTTAACTTGCCCATATATCGTAGTTCTGGCAAGTAATTTTAGAAATCTTCCTTGTTAAATATCAGTGAGGGATCGCGCAAAGATTTTCTTTGCCTTAAGTAGAAAAGAAACAAACCCCAAACAACAGGCACTTCAGCAAAAAGGGTTTGGACAATACTGCCTGAGCTATTCACTCCATCCCGATGCCGAAGGCTGCCAGCTGGCCAAGGCGGCAGGTAATGGCATAGATCTCCCTGCTTCCTCTGCTTTGGGTTATGCCCAAGTGTTAGAGCAGAGCTGCAGCAAAGGTAGGTGGGTAGGTTTGCTCTAACATAACAGGCTAGGAAATAGGGTGGCTGATATGTGGCCTTGTTTTTAGCACGGTATGGGAAAACGGACACACTCGTCTTCTATGCCTTTACTATTGGTAGTCCTTTTATATGACATACAAAATTTCATGTATAACTGGGAGAAAAAGACTGGAGTCAGAAGAATTCTTTCATTGTCTGTGAGCGCTGTGCTTGTTGCCAGAAAGTTTCCTTTGGTGGTAGCCCTTTGCTCGGACAGGCTAATTTATCGAAACAGCATCCACAGCAATTCTTCACGTTGTTCTTTCCTATAAGCACTTTCAGTATAGTTTGCCTCTACTTTATTGATCTGAAAAGTCTTTAAATATTTGACTTAGTAAGAAAAACCATGCTCTGACTGACATCCTGTCATGAAAATTTGTCTAGGAGGTTTTTGTTAGAAGCATACACACAAGCCCATCATATATATGGATAATATTTTCATTGCATTGAATAACAATGTTGTACCTAAAAAATTATAATTTTTTTTCTTTACCTTTTTTTTTTCCTGGAAAATGTACATATGCTGACAGAATATGATTAATAAGGAATTTAAAGATCTGAAATTTCCAGCAGAGCAGTTTTTTTTTTTTAATTTATATCAAATGACTTTTGTAAAAATAATTATTTTTGGTCAGTCAAAATATTTAGCTTTGTTTCCGATGTGTGACTGATTTGGTTAATATATGACAAATATATTTCTACATGGGAAGTAATTTTAAAGTTTAGAAAAATGAAACTTTGCATTCTGAAAGTGCTAAACCAGAATATTTCAAGCTTACTGAAATATTTTTTCTTGAAATTAAATTTTTAAGGAAATAAACCTGCCTTACTGAAAGTGTTTTATGCTGATTAAACAGCATTTTTGAGTAGAAAAAACCAAACAAGCGTTCTGCTGGAAAATATGTTTCCAAATCTAGTGACTGTACATTTCCATGCCGCCTTATCCTAGCTGCGATGGATGTAGTCAGGTCCTTATGTGATACATTCAGATTGAGTTTTATATTCACTATCCTCGAATACCCTCAGACAGTACAGTTTGATACCAGTTCAAGGGAATCAAATTTCAATCACTAGAAGGTTCATAGAAAGTGATCATAGAAGAGGCGTAAACACAACAACCCATTTCTAAAACTGAAGTGAATATTCATCTCCTTTTTTTGCAATACTCATTCAACTCTATAACATATTCACTGTTCATAAATAAATCAGCGCACCTTACAGCTACAAATACATTAACTAAGTTTAGTTTTCTGTCACTGGGGCTAATTTTAGAGCTGTGTGAAAATGATTAAAATGTTTTCACAAAAAATTTGGCTTGTAGATTTCCATTTTGTTACTGGCAATGCCGCACCTGCAGAACACACTTTTTTCTGCTCACTCTGTTTACAGGCTCACACCATTTTTTTGTATCATTAAATGGAAGCAAGCAAGGTAGCTCCTTTGCTCCCTTCCTGCTGTGTACTTAAAGGGAGGAAAACAGAGCTGGAAGCAACTGTGTTAGGTTTCTAGGACTCCCCTCCTCCTCCCTGCTCAAGTTCCTCCTCCCAAGCCCGACCCAGTGAATGTGGCTGTGAAGTCCTGACTCAGATGTCAACACAAAGTGCTTTTCCATAGATTCCCATATGGCAGTAACATGTCACTGGCATCAGGATTTTAATCATTAGCGCTCAATGGAAATATTTTGCTTAAGTCGGTCCACCCAAATAGCAAAAAGAAAATGTAGAAATAGGCACTACGGTTTTCAGTGGCAGGCTAAATTTAGAGCTTTGTGAAAATGAACATGCCAAAAAACCCCAGAAAAAAAACCCCAGATTTTGGTCACAAGGAAAAGAATCATCTCCATCTAGCATTAGCAGCAGGACTGATGGAAAAAAGAAGGCAAGACACTTCCCGGTGCACACATGGTACTACATACGCAAAACGTTATGTTAGGACTGCTCTGCCATTGGATTCCCAGGGGGTACCGAAATATATCTGATCCTGACAAGCTATGGAATCCCAAAGTCCTACGAGTCAGTATGATGACTCATTAAATGTGCTACCAAAAATTGTTAAATTCACACAGGAGTCTTCTTTTACAGAACTTCTAACTTGCTCCTCCACCGTCGCACGTCTCACTGCTCACAGCTGAAGTGTTACACTATCTAACTTGCAGGCTTACACAGTCAGTCCCTGCACTGAAAACGCCAGAAGGAAAACATATTCTGTACCCCATAAATCATATACACTGGCGTTGGCCAAAACGGTCTCTCCTTTTTTGTGAATCCCCAATCTGAAGTACGTATGGCTGTTTTTTCTATTTATATATTACTTCTCTTATCAACAGAACTATGATAGAAAGCAATATACATCAAACATGTAGCTAGCATCCTCAAGTTATACATAAGTTTATGCAGTGAATAGATTAGGGAATAGAAAGTCTAGTCTGAAGCCCATGCAAAAGCTCTCAGTTAAGTCAGTGGGAAAAAAAAAAAAAAAAAAAAAACATTTGGATACTTCTCTAAGCTATTCTAAGTAGATCTGGGAAATATTGGGATAAATCTTTCCTAACTGCATGAATGGCTTAACTGGCTTTACTGAGGGCAAAGGAACCTGGCAGATTTTCACCAGCTGAGAGCCTATGCCCAAGTTTTCAGATTTTTTGATTTTTTTATTCTGGCATGATCCTGTTTTCCTTTGGTATTTGTCTATTCCTGGCATATGTCCCCCATTCCTTTTATGAACAATAAATCAAAGAAAACATTTAATTCTTCTGAAGTGTCTACCTCTCAATAAATTATCCTTCTATTCTCTTTGAGGCACTGCCGTCTCCTTCACTGACCTCCCGTTCCTTAGACACTTGAAAAATGCCTTAATATATACCTAAACTTTTCTGTGATCCTCATTTCATTTTTCACCTTTGCTTTCCTCATAATTTTTGGTGAAATTCATTCTCTCATACTTCCAGATCTCTCTCATACCTGGGTGTTTTATACCTCACATACGCCTGTGTCTCAACCCTTAATTACTTTTTCACATCTTTATTTACCCACATTGACCTTTTTTTACTTTCTAGTGTATATATTGCTGGATAGGACATGTAACCCTTGGCCATACATTAATTTATCATTGCACATTTTTCCATTTCCCTTCTGTGGCCTTTGTACAAAATCCTATTACTTTATTCCATTGGATTTCACCCAATTCTTACCATATGTTTTCAAATTTCTTAGTCTGAATTTCAGCATCTTATCACCAACCATTTAGCTCTGACTTTATTATTAATTATAAAATCTGGGTTCCAAATATGTAACCAGTTACACATACTCAGATGCACACAAGTCTTCTTTCTGAAGGTCCATACTGTGCGGCAGGCTGGGAGCCCTGTTGATGGAGCTGTACACCTATTCAGACTCACATATATCTGGAGAACTGAGGTCCTACTGCATTCTGTTTTTTTGCCAAGTTTTCCCTGGGCATATTCTGGAATTTGGTCAACACATAGGACTTATTCATAGGTAAATAGTATGTTTAATTAATTTCACTTCCTATTCTGTTCAGGAAAATAGGATTTTTTATTAGTTACTTCCTTTTCCATTTATGACATATGCGCACTGTCCCCTCAAACATAGCCAAACATTTTATGTCTTTGGATTTCTGTTTAAGTTGTAGAGTCGAACAGTGAGCAGTCATGAGCTGGCTGGCACCATTTCTGTGTTGCTGTTGGATGGATGTGGCCCTTGTGATTGGTCTTCCTAGTATAAGCATTCTGCAGCAGCTGATTTTAAAGGTCTTTTTCCATAAACAGTGGTGACAGTAAGACTAAATCAGACTTGCAGAGTCCAAGCACAAAGAGGATGCAAACACAGCCAAATGAATTTACTATGAAAATGTAAATGAATAATCACTGAAAATTATTTGTAGCAAGGGTTTTCCAGTATTATCGACAGCAATCAAGGAATTGATCATTTGTGGCAGCATTTGCACAAACTGATTTTTCAGGTCAACGGAAAATGAATCTTTTTCAATTTCCTGGCCAAAGTGAAAAATAAACAAATATTGTTTCCATTTGCTCTATACCTATTCTGCCAGTTGGGGATAAGTTCAAAGTGTATGAAAGACAGATACTATCATTTCCTTGGGCAGAAATGTCATGAGTAGCAACTATCTGCCAACTGAGTATCAATGCAGAAATAGGCCAGCTGGTTTGGGAGCTAGAGCACCCCTTACTGGCAGAAAACTTTCTTTGTGGGACAGATCATGTGTTATTATTGCCCACAGCTGAGAAAAAATCAACTGAAAAACAGTT
This sequence comes from Aptenodytes forsteri, assembly GCF_000699145.1. Lineage (NCBI taxonomy): Eukaryota > Metazoa > Chordata > Aves > Sphenisciformes > Spheniscidae > Aptenodytes > Aptenodytes forsteri. The sequence goes on from NW_008795029.1 coordinate 6,495,346, forward strand.
AAAACACTTCTGAAAATCAGCCTTAAGATGACTCAAACAGGGCATTCAGAAAGCAAGGTACATGGATTCAGGATTTATTTTGTATAACTTGCTTAGCCGATACCTATTCCCAGTCACAAAACTCAATACACTTAGCTTTGGTAGCCTTCGTCTTTGCCATCTTTTTCCCACAGTCTTAATTTCTCAACTCTCTCAACCTGTTGCTTCGTCTCAACTCGTAAGGTCTATGGCCTGCTGCTGCAATCTCTGGTACGACAGGAGGCCCTCTTTAAGCGGGGCTCCACAGGGTACTTTCATGCAGAGAAGTAACACTGGATTGAATTATGTGTGTAAAAACTAGCAGAGCCCTGGAAGAATTCGGCAGCGGTAGGGCTTATGCAGAGGCAGAGGAAGTTGCAACACCCATGTAAGATGTGACACTTCCAGAGGCTTTGGCAGGACTCCGCTCTCGTATCTGCTACACAGATACAAACGCACAGCACATGATTCTCTGCAGAGCTGTTAGCCACTGTCTTGCTACAATGGATGAAGACAGTTATTGGGCAGAAAGCATCACGTCACGAGGCTTACTCATCAGTTGCAAGGAAACACTGTCTCATCATGTGGACTAGCTCTCATCTGCACACCTATGTTAAGTATATTTAATGTGCTAAGAAACAGATATGGTCTGAAACATCCACGATACACAGATCCTGAAACAGAGTTTCAAGTAGGATCTTATTTGTGCATTTCAGTGCTTGTTAATCATATTCATTCACATTCCTAGCAGGCATATGGGGAGAGTCTATACAGAAGCCAGCCAAGAGGAAGAAGCAACTAAAATAAACAGATGGGTGGACAGGGAGGAAATAATATTAAGTAGTTAAACATATAATATAGTGTCTGGAGAGAAAAATAAAAGGGCTAAGAAAAAAATATCAAGCAAGAACCCTTCTCTCCTTCCTTACAACACACGGAGCAAGTGATAAGGGCTTTTGGGGAAAATTGTAAACTGTTTGTAAACAAATACAGAGATTGTAAAGATGAATATAAGGGACATAGCGGCACATGCAAAGGGGTCAGACTCCATTTTCTGTTACCCTGGAATAAATAAAAATAACTTTACTGGCTTTCAGTGAGGTTCTTCTAGATTTACACTAACATAATTAAAAGCAGAATATGGCCCAGAAAGTGGATTCTTGAATTTAACCAAAACATTATGATGAAGTGAAAAATCAGCAGAGGCTAAAATAGTGATGGATATAAACTCCAGCTGGTCAAATAATGAAAGACAGATTCATGAAGATGTGACTCAAATCTGATTTTTTTGCTACCAGTGGAGTCATACTCTTCATTATTCTCCTAGTCTCCTATTTAAAAGTTTAGTCATCCAGTCATGGTGAAGAAACAATACCACGTGAAAACTGTAAATGTAGTAAACAATTCACCAAATGAACCATCTGAACGACGCAGGAAAAACTGAAGAATTCATTATCAGTAATCAGTAGCGTACGGGGAATAACTCACAAGGAGACAAAAAACCTCTTTGCCTCTTTGATTTTATTATTACTATATATTTTATTATCATTTATTTTTATTGCATTTATTATGTATTTATTTTATTATATATTACTACTCAGCCAGCTCTGGTGTGAACATACTCTCAGTAGGTGCGGGGCATCACCAGCAAAAGGAGAACAAGACAGCTTTTTAACTCAAGGGTTTAAAATCTGCTTTACGCAGAAGACATAGCAAAAATACCATAATGACGATATTGGGAACTGCTTAGTGCCACTGAGACCACTCATAGCGATGGTGGCAACAAAAGAGGGACGAGCCTACTTGGCATTGGATTAACTCCGTTTCCAGTTCAGCAGAACTCCCTTCCTAGCATATTAGTACAAAGCTAGCAATAGTACTCGTCACAGAATAATGAAGAACTTTGAAACACTGGTAACCACAGGACAGAAGCATAAAAAATCCAGTGTCTGGACTGGATCCAACCTGCTTGGTATAATTTGGATTTACAGAATTTCACATTATGTTTTAAATGCATGTCTTTAGTCTGTGTAGCTACAAATAAAAGATGTTGCCTTACCGGAAACCACTAAGCATTGCCTTCCTGTCTGTCAGAAAGAGAGAAAAAAACCTAAGAAGGACATGAAGAAAAACTGAAAAAAGAAAACAGGCACGTCTTGAAAAATGCCCACTGAGCTACCACTCACTTAGAGCCTTCTACGCAATGGTAACTTCGTGGTTGTGCCCATGGAAGCAGAAAGTCTGCATTTTTTGAAAGAGGGTAACATTTGTTGCTTAGATGTAATAGAGGAAAGAACAATGACGCAGCTCTGCTCTCCACTGATCCCAAATGGGGCAGATTTTCTGGGCTCTTAGGCTCCCAGAAGGTTTTTGTGAGCATGTGATGCTTCCCTTTTCAGTCCTGCCGCCTTCTCTCCCATCCCTAAGGACGAGACAACTCTTTTGGACAAAGCGAAAGTTTTAGATACATGTAAACCCCAGTGATTCAGTGAATCAAATGTTCATCTTTTAGGACTTGGAGAAGACAGGGGAAATACCATAACTTAAATGAGCAGACACAAAGTCTGTCTTTCTAGACTCACTAGGGATAATCCAGTATACTTATTTTCCCTGTGAGGTCTTCTTCCCCTCCTCCATCCCTTCCCCCAAGAAATACAGATACTCTACACATTCATCCAAATGTTGCCATCCAGAGCACACAGCTGTAAATACTAGAAATGCAATAGGTTTTTTTTCCTTAAATGTAAAAAAAAGTATAAAGGAAGGGGAGGAGCTGGGAGGCTTAATTATTGTCTTTCAGAGGTGCAGAAAAGTTTGAGGGGACTTGCATTTACGGAGAGACAATGCTTTTATTTTGCTGTAGTGCATGAGGGGAGTGGAGAGGGAATTCTATAAAAGAAAATAAAAACATGACTGTTCTGAGTCTGCTTGTCTGGGAATTACTTTGGGTTGCTGCTGGGAGCAAGGAAAAGATATCCAGAGGAGGAGAAAATGGCAATATTAAGCTACAGGGTCTTGTGAGGAGGGGAAACAGGAGTGCAGTGAAGCACAAAGTGTGCTGTGCTCCTCAGGCTGTGCTGTGCTAGTGTTATGCTACATCGTTGACTTCCTAAAGCCATGAGCTAGAAATTGGGCTGAATCTTCATGGAGACTTTGGAAAACACACATTGGAAACACACATTTCTTTCTTAGAAGATGGGTGTAACTACAGAGTTACACTGCACCTCTGTCTGTTGTTATTTCTAAGTTTCTGAAGCCACAAAAAAAAATTAAAATAATTTCAGTTATAAGAAGTGGGTAGTAATTTTAAATGGTGGAATGCAGGTTTTATTCCCAGTTCATAACAAGATCCTCTATTTCTCAGGATTTAAAACATTTACCATCAGTAGTCTCCGCCTTTCCACTAAGAGCAGTGACATTTTTTTCTATTCAGATTAGCTTAATATGTTTTTATTTGTTGCAAAAGAGAACCTTTTGTAGACTTACAGGCTTACAACCTTACAGACTGCAAATTACGGTATTTTCCACAAGCCATTCAGAACTGTACTTGGGTGTTTAAAAGATACACCCAGAGTTTTACACTGCCTGCCTCATCCCTCGGAAGATGAGCACAAGCTCACACTAAATTCAGGGTTAGATTTAGAAATGAACATTTTTTATCATTCTTCATACTATATGATAGATTGTTTTCTTCACTGAAAGCATGTACCTGAAATTTCCTGACTTGTGGATTCCCCCAGGAGTGGTTGTTCCATGCTGTGCTCTCCATTTTTGGATGAGATATTGCCATATTCTTGTCCAAAGGGTTCACACGAACTCGTTATTTAGGAGTGAATGGCTCTTCACCCCAAAATGAGTAGAATGGATGAGAAACAGGAATTTTATTTTCAGCAATTTCTACTCGCAGATCTGAAGAGTTTCCTCTATATTTTTCATAAAAGAGTGATGCTATCCACTACTGGGAAGATTCCCATACTCTGTGTTTGTGTTTAACTGCCACTTGTAAGAATTATGCAGGCATATCAGTAGGAAAAATGCAGTTCTTCAGCTGTGTTCAGAAAACATGGGGATAGCTTTTCTTTATTATTATTGGTCTAAAAAGCATTAGTATTGACTTACAGATGGTCACCTACGCTGGAAGCTTATGAAAGAATCTTAAATTTGGGAAAGATTATTCTAAATTTAGGGAAGCATCAACTCCCTAATGCTAAAGGTGGAGTCATGCTGCTAAACATATTAGTATTTCTTAATTCAAACACCTGTTCTGCCCGAAAGATACATAAAAAAGCTCTTATTTATTGCTTGCATCTCCATTTCAGATTTAATCTCACTATAAATTCATCTCATGTTAATTTATGTGCAAACAAAGACACACACATTTTAAATATCCGAAATGCTGGAAATAAACTTATTTTTAATTTTGTGCTTGTTTTCCATTTGTCAACCAGCAAATGAAAGGACTGAATAAATCATGCACTAATTGCCAGCGGTGCTAAATTTAGTGTGAGATCTGGAATCCTTTTGATCAAAACCGCTGAATATGAAATCGTCCTCAGCTCTCTAGGCAACTTTATCCGCCTTTCTATTCTCCATCTGTCAGTCACCTGGGAATTTGTGAACTATTCCATATGTCAGGCTTGTCAATCACAATGGAATGTGGGAACTATCTGCCTACTGCATAGGAATTCTTGTTAAAAATTAATCTGCATTAAACTAGATGTTCTATATTTTGAATACCGTATTGTTTAGTGTTGCTAAACATCTTTACCTATATAAGGCTAATGAGAAATTATATTTGACATAGTTATTTGGATACATTTTTATAAGGTTTTTTTTATATACACAGAATTTTTTTTAACTGGTTCTCGAAGACTTGGGAAATGTTGGTTTTATCACCTATTTCAGTGGTTCTGAGTTTTCTCGATCAGTTCCTCAGGGTCTGGAACTTTAGATTCTATTTCTCAGCCCAAAGGCAATTTGTATTTCTAAAGAGGGGGCAAGGAAGTTTGTTGCAGCCACCTTTAACCGGATGAACCTGGGGGGGAAAACAGATTATCTCCAGTCTCCTCCCAAGAGTTTCATTAGAGTTTGTTGAACAATTGAACCCAGACACTTTAAATGTATAATCTACGTTAACAAAGACCAAAAAAGGACATGGACAGTTGCTTCACCAAATGATAAGGTGTGGGAGCTTCTATTTTGACTTAAATAAATCTTATTAAAAATTTTTGTTTGCTTTCCCTGTATTTTCATAAGGAATGATTTAAATACAGCTTCTGTTACAACTAGGTGGGCTACGGATGTATTTATTGAATCCTCTGTGATTAATAAATGTTGGAACACTTCTTCAGTTAGAGTTGAACTCATATCATTTTAAGTGGAATTAGCTCTAGCCAATTGCAATTTTCTAAAGAAAATTAAAAGCATATCACAGCGTCAAATAGTCTTTCCAATAAATACTCAAAAAATTCAGATTCATGGTTAGTTGTATTACATGTAATGTTGTATTACATGCAATTGGGTTTGGTGGGGAAGGAGAACCTCACTGGACAGCTCCAAGGGATCCTTCAGTGACTTGTTTTCTTGTTCCAGACCTTCCCCTTATTACGTTGCTTCTTGCTGACACGATTTCCAGTTAGTCACCTGCTTCCACTGGTTGGCAAATTCAGGTGGGCTCTGTTTGCTGGGAGCTGAGGTTTCATTCACCTGAAGTTCACCTGGCTTTTTTGTGCACAGAGGGAACACTCACTGAACATGGACTTGGAGCAGTGACTCCCATAGTCCACTCGGGGCCAACGCGGCACCCATCTGCCTTTAGCCACTGCACTGCTACACTAAAAGTTACTAATGCTCTTATCCAAATTACCAAAATACTCAAGTTATCACTGACAGAAATCTTAAATTTTGTACTCTTTGCCTTTTCTACTTCTGTGGCAGCAACATTGCACAAACATGTCATTTTTGCTTTTAATGTCCTCATTAAAAGAAAATGTAAAGCTTATACATGTTTAAACCATGAAATAAATACACATATTTCTGTATGACATTTAAAAGCAAGAAAATATCAAAATCAAGTTTCTCCTTTATCTTCAGTATACGGAAGAAATGTTTGAAGATGATTTAAAGGATATTTGCAAGCATAACTTATATCAATCTTTAAAAAGTTATTTATCATATGAAAATACAGATATGTAATGACAAATGATGTTCCTCAGAATTCTAATACATTCCTTGATAATTCTAAGTTGGGAGCAAAAAATGATATTTTACTGCAATGAATGCTAATACAAGTTATTTCTCTTATTATCTTCTGCCTCAGTATCATTTGTTAAGGCACATAAATAGTGAAATTTACTTTTCACTTTAAATTAATTGTGACTGTGTTACTAGGAAGTCCTATTTTTTTCTTCTTCAGGCTTGAGAAAGGTCTTGTATATCTAAAAGTTTGACTGTTTCTTCCAACTCTATCAGTTGGTCGAACAAAAGCTATAATGTACCTTTACAAATTATAGAATCATAGAATCATTAAGGTTGGAAAAGTCGTCTAAGATCATCGAGTCCAACCGTCGACCCAACACCACCATGCCCACTAAACCATGTCCCTAAGCGCCTCATCTACTAGTCTTTTAAATACCTCCAGGGATGGTGACTCCACCACTTCCCTGGGCAGCCTGTTCCAATGTTTAACCACTCTTCAGTAAAGAAATTTTTCCTCATGTCCAAAGTTTTCATAACTTCTATTCCACAGCCTCGCTCAGGACCTAAGCACAATTTTATGCTGTCTTCTGCATGGTTTACTTCTTCCTTCCTATACTTTACTTTTGGCCTTTAAAATTTTGAATATTTGCACAAACAGCGCCACCCTGTTTTTAAGCCATCCTCTGAACTTCTGAAACTTCCGAAATGTAGGAACTTCATAGATGTTTTGAGAAATTTTTCAGTGCTTTGTGATTATGTCAGCAATTTGACTAAGTTCTTCCTCTATAATTGTTAACAGTGTCATATTCTAAGAAGGTGCTTATTATTCAAAGTAAAATAGCACGATATATACATAACACTGTAAACACATGCAGTGCCATTGAAGGCCATGTACTACAGTCTCAGCTGAAAGGAAATCAGTCTTCAGGAGCAAGGTTTGTTTCTACATCTTCCTTTCACCTTGAATGTTAAACAGTTTTTGTTATGCTTTATTTTTGCTCCCTTTTAACGAGATTGAAACTCATGAAAGAACTTTGCCTCTGATCCCATGACTACTTACATTTTTATTACAATCTCCCAGTTAGGACTGTACTTCAAGGCTTTCTGGAGGAACAGACACATTGTGTTGCTTGGATAAAAGTCTTTTACTACAGTGACTTCTCCAAGGAAGCTTATTAATCTGGAGGGAAACTATTTTCCCTTTCAGAGTCCAAGAACTTTTGTATCCATCAAACTGTAGCCGTCTCAACATTTTGCCACTTCACCTATGCATTACTTTCATGGTTTATTTTTTGTTGCCTAAAAATGAGGCTTGGTGTGTCAGTGGATGCCTCAACCAGATGCTGGTTCAGTTGCTCTTCAAGGGAAAATTAGCAGGAGCAGTTGTACCTTATATTGACTAACCATTACTAGATGGGAAAAGAAATATGAGCATACCTTCACCTCCAAATGCCAATGATTTTAGGCAGAACTAAGGAAATTGAGGGCGCTCACAAGGCATGTGCGGGACAACCAGGGGATCAGGCCCAGCCAGCACGGGTTCATGAGAGGCAGGTCCTTCTTGACCAACCTGATCTCCTTCTATGACCAGGGGACCCGCCTAGTGGATGAGGGAAAGGCTGTGGATGTGGTCTACCTGGACTTCAGCAAGGCCTTTGACAC
>NW_008795029.1:6504481-6505409 GCF_000699145.1 Aptenodytes forsteri
CTCGATGACCTTAGAGGTCTTTTCCAACCTTAATGATTCTATGAGTCTATGATTCTAAATTAAAGCTGAGTGTCACCAGTGCATACAGGTAAAAAAGCATGGTGCACTAGGTGACTCAACAGTTGCCCTAAGTTTATAGCTGTCCCAAACCTGTTGGCTGGTCTAGGTAGACACTCTCTATCTCTGTCTCCAGCCTTCACTTTTAATTCTAGATCAGTCTTCAGGTCAATTGAGAGACCCTGGAGGCTAAGCTCACAAACAGATCAGCCTCACTCCACTTGGCAAATATATTTTGAAACATAAACAATTCTGACATAATGATTGCTTCCCTGATTTTTTTCAATTAATTTTTTCAACAGAAAAGTAAAAAAAAAATTAAAAATTTCCAAAAGTTTACTTTCGATTGCTAAATATTTTTAACTCTTCAAGCAGTACTTTGTGTTGAGGACTGTTCTCCCAGGAGCATCAGGCAGCTCTGTGTCCTAAGCACCAAGGGAGCTGATCTGCCCCTCTGTGATGTCACCTGCTGCCTCGGCAACTGGTTCCTCCCCCACAGGCTGCTGTGACCTGGCTGCCCTTCTCACTGCTCTGTCCAAGTGGGCCTGGCTTGGGCACAAGGGTGAAGAGAGGGATAGTCAATGAACTTTATTAAGCATTTTATAATTAAACACATATAAAAAATAAACAGAAATTAACAAAAGTGTTCTATGCTATCTTGAGATGTCAACTTGATATATGTATTTCGTACATATATATTTATGTATTATGTATTATAAATAATTATATATTTATGTGTGTATATATATAGATATACATACATATAGATACATATAGATATGTATATAGATATACATACATATACATTGCTCAGCCTAGAGAAGAGAAGGCTTCAGGGAGACCTTATTGCAGCCTATCAGTACTTAAAAGG
>NW_008795029.1:6505624-6506519 GCF_000699145.1 Aptenodytes forsteri
CAACCTGATCTAGTTGAAGATGTCCCCGCCCACGGCAGGGGGGTTGGACTAGATGACCTTTAGAGGTCCCTTCCAACCCAAACTATTCTATGCTTCTATGATTCTATATACACACACAGGTCTTTTTTGACTGCAGTGTATGTGTTACGGTAACACTTTTGATATTTTTCATTCAGAACACTCTAAAACATGCCTCAAATTAATGCGTTAAAACAGGTAAGAGGGTGAGTATGTAGGAAAATTGGACTACCTAAAGCTGGGCAAAGGCAGATGTCCCTTTCTAAGTAAGAATGCTATGTAGTCCTGTGACCATGCCAAAAACTTCCAGCAAAGTAGCATGAGCTGCAGGGGAAGTAAAGGAGAGAGCAAGCAAAGTTTCAGCAATCTCTTTCCTCAGTGTGCTGCCCCTGATCCTGAGCACAGCACTGTTTCAGCTTGACTCTTAGTTGTAAGAATGTGGCTTTGTTGAGGAAAGACGTTTAATGGTGAGAAAGGAATAATTTTTATTGTTCTGAGAGATACCACAAGTTCTAAAGGGTCTATTTAGAAAAGATATGAGGAAAAGAGAGAAGTTAAAGGTGCTGCATATGATTTTAGCAGAGTTGTTTTTCCTGTTCCTTACAGCAGAACATTTTCTATGATGGCTGTATTTTCATGTCTGTGTGCTTTGGGTGTAGCGAATTATCCATGAAACTACTGATTTACAGTGAATTAAGAGAAAAATATATTAAATATATCAAATATATATATATCAAAATATATTTGGTTAACGGGGGAGGTCCCGGACGACTGGAAGCTTGCCAATGTGACGCCCATCTAAAAGAAGGGCCGGAAGGAGGATCCGGGGAACTACAGGCCTGTCAGCCTGACCTCGGTGCCGGGGAAGATTATGGAG
>NW_008795029.1:6508446-6517687 GCF_000699145.1 Aptenodytes forsteri
TCGACGGTTGGACTCGATGATCTTAGAGGTCTTTTCCAACCTCAATGATTCTATGATTCTATGATTCTATGAAAAACAGATCTACGACACTACAGCTGTTAATATATTTTCATTTGATTGTGATTAGGCAAAACAAATAATGTTTCAAAAAGGGAAGAATAAATTATCAACCTATAGAAAATGAGAAATATGTCCTAGATAGAAAGATCACACCTCTTCCTAAGTTTATATCCAAGAATATAATATGTCCTTCATGCGAATTTGTTTCCTCCACCTATTCAGAATACATATTCATTCTGCACTGTGAAAAAGCATGTTACCTGTATTGGAGCCACAGAGGCTATCCAGCAATTTTATCAGGACATTGGGATGCTAAAGGAAGCAGTGGGCAATTAGTCAAGTGTTGCACTTTCTTTCTTCCTTCCTTTTTTTTCCCCTTCTCCTCTTGCTTATTAGAAAACTAGAAATAAAAATAATAAACCCCCCTCCCCAAAATATAACTTAATGACTGTATTTCTTCCTGATTTGTAATCCTGCTGTATACTGTAATCATAAGGGAAATTCAGCATCTAACAAGTGGCCATCATATTTCTTCTTGATTTTTAGCTGAGGCGTGGATATGCACAGACACACCATACACTCCCACAAAATGGTTAATATTAAAAGCTAGCCATTGCCAAACAGTGCAGTGTTGACCATGCAAATGTAAATTCTGAGTATAAGGGAAAATCATGTTTAGTCTTGTTTTATTTTTGGTGACCTGTGTATTCCAAAATACAGCAGTATTAAATTTTTAAACAATCTTTTTTTTCCCCTTTATTTGCTGCCTAAGGATGAGTTAAGCCTTGTGCTGTTGCCTAGCATAAATCCCTTCCTGCTTCTTTCCCTGATTTCCAGCAATGAGTAAGTGTCACTTCAGCTTCTGGCTGAGCACAACTGATTGGCATCCAGGACAGAAGGGTCTCTCCCAGAGACCACATGAAGACACACTTCAATATGAACTCAGCAGTGCTACCGAGCTTTCTTACTATGAGACATCTTCAAATAAAAATGAGTAGATGCTTAGCCTGCTTCCTTCACTGCTCTTGCCTTCCACTTGAGACTGCGGCTTGAGCCCTCACTGCAGTGGAGATTTTTGGATGACAGCTAACTCATAGTCGATCCTCATCCCAATGCCAGAGACAGTCCTTGCTGTCCTTTCAAAGTATTAAGCTAAAGAAAAAGATTTGAGCAGCTCTTGCTTTCTCCAGTTGTAAGCGGTGGACTCTGTCTCATGTTACATCATTTGCAAGATGCAGCTCTACATCTGTAAACAAACTGAAAAAGGGGTTTTACTGTCAGTGAAATATCCAGGCTTGAATCTGACTTATAGCTGCTTTTATTTATTTATTTATCTTTTTCAGGGGCAGGTTATCTTGTCTTTTAAAAAAAAAAAAACAGTGGAAGAACACCAAAGTGGTACTTTGAAAAATGTTACAATGTATAAATAGCACCGCTGAGAGCAGAACACAGGCTTTGTTGTGTTATCACACAGCACATCCAACAATATACTACAGATCCATATTGTCAACTGAAATGGAAAAGAAAAACAGTTCAACAAGAATGCTTCTTAGGAAAACTACCCAATTTACTTGTGTGTGTCTCAAGGCCAAAGCATCTTATCTTTGCACAAATCATTCTTCTGTAGTGAGTAACAGCAATACTTTTTCAAGTGATTTTCTGTTGTGTGTCATAACAGGCTTTCTATTGATGTTGCCAAAAAAGCCTCTACCATGATTTTAAACTCGAAAGGGGTACACAGTTTTTATTCTAGAAGAAAAAAAAGTCATATACCAGATATATTATCAGTATTAAGCTCATAGAACCTGGGCAAATACATGTTTTTTGTATTAGCAATAATGGTTTTTATTCTTTTGCTATAGACTGCAAGGGTGACCCTTTTATTGCACTGTTTTTTGGAATTCTGAGATTACTTTTATCAGTTTGAGACCAAATCTTCCCTCCCCAACAGAAGAAAAGTATTCAGCCAATAACGATCACTTATTGTGTAACCATAACTTGGTTACTCTAGCCAATGCACAGATACTGGCTCAAGTATACAAGACCAATTAAAACAGGAACACTGGCAAGAAAACATAATAATACTTCCTTCAATTTATTAGTTACGGTAAATGGCTAACAACAAACCAAAAAGCCACTAACAGATTCTGAGACGGATGCATTGCTTCTGTACTGTAGATAATGAAGTGTTTTGGTGGGAATTTGTTCATAGGACTGATATACAATTAGACAAATTTGTTCACATATCATGTTTCATTGAAGTCTGTACGAGTCTTCTATGCTTGGCAATGGGTCCTGATCCTAGATGCTTTTATGGCTGATTAATCGTCAATATTAGGCAGGAGTTTGCTCATTAGCTCCTAGCAGGGCACATCTCAAATTGCATTGAGGTCTATTTAGAGATGATATGCTAACTGTTAATAAACTGCATGGATTGTGTGTGTGTGAATCTCAGTTAGCTGACTATGTGCATATACATATATACATACATATATTATGCATGTATACACACACACATATACATACATACATACGTGTGTGGATATATACACATGCACACATCAGTTAACTCCCTGGAAGAATGGAGTAAATACAAATTATTCCCCTGTATACAAGTTGTGGCTGCAAGCGCTGCTAACTTATTCAGGGCTCCCTAGCGAATAAAAACATCCCAACATAAATTTACTGTGTATTATTCATGCTACATTTTAAGTTTTCAATCTGTCATGTCAACTGCTTTAAATCATATCTAAACCGATGTGCTAAACAGACGTCACTTTTAAACAAAAGGAAGTAAATTAAAGAACATCTTGCTGTACAACAGACATTTGTTTTGTATATTCATTTTCCAAGGACTTCATTTCTTGATCAAGAGAGATAGAAGGTTGACAGAGAAGCAACTGGTAATGCAAACTATTGTTTCCATATCAGTTTTACCTCCTAACTAGTAATACTGCCGTGCTCAACAATTCAGCCTCAGTGATAAAATCTGACTATTCCCAGATTATAAAGTACTTACCATGTCTAAAAGGTAAATATGCTTTATTAACATAATTGTTTCTGCTCCTAGATTTTGAAACCTCTCCTGATAGCTGAAGATGAAGTTCAGATGACATTATTAATAAAAGTCTTTGGCCAACAAGCTCATAGGAATCAACAGCAAGTTACAAAAATGAATCAGCAAACTTCCCATCGTAAAAGATTATGTGTGCTGAGCACTAAAGAAACAGTTTTTACTGGAAAAGTAAAAACCAACAAACCAAAAATTACTATTTCAGTCTCATATGTGAGGGAACAAAGGTGTGGAAGTAGCAGTAAAGGCTATTCTTTAAGTGTAAAGCAGTGAAGTAAAGTGGTGATCTAACTGCTTTCATTCTTCAATGGGACAATGCTGCCTCCACATTCTCCAATGCTGTAACTACATTTCAGAGGTGACAACGAGATACTTGCATCAGGAGGTCTTCTGTAGCAATAAGGCTAAAGAGTTGGTACTCACAGTGCTCAGACATGAGAAGGGGTTGTTTGTGTGTTTTTTCAAGGAATTCCACTAAGAACCAAAGGTTACCAAGTTGAATCAATAAAACACTTAATCCTTGGATTAACTGAAAAGGAATACAGAAATATGAATATAAATAGCTACACAGATCTCTGTTGGGAAGTACATGAAAAGATAGAAACAAATGTAAGGAAATGGCCTTTCAAATACTCAGAACAGGCACAAATTTGCTTTGATTTGTTTTTACAGTATTTGCCAAATGTTGTCTTCCAGTATCGCCAACAGAGCATTGACTCACATTTCAGTAACTTCAGTTAAAAAAAATCCAAACTATCTTGATAATACCATGAGCAGTTAGTTGCACATTTCAAGGTCTATAAACAGTCCTCACATGCTAACACAAGATCAAGCATGATTAGAATATGGATCTATCAAAGAGGGGCCACAAATGTGTTACTCAGACATCTCCTGAAGCAAGCAACTGCAGCAGGATTGACTACCAGGTAGGGATCATCACGCTTGGGAATAAGTAAGGTGCCATGGTTATCTCCAAAACTGAAGCAGTTCCCAGAAGGTAACTTTTCAAGATGATTCGGTTTGAGGTAAATCTAATCCCCATTAACATTTCTTAATTCATAACGGCTATTTCTTTGCTTCAGAATTTAACTTCTGCAGCTCCTACCATGCTGAAATAATATATTTGGATGTAATGCAGAAATATGGGGTTTGGGTTTTGATTTTACAGCCAAAATCCTTTCTGCTCATCTTCGAAGAATAGAGGAAGGTATTTTGGTGACAACCAGAGAAAACATGCCTGGATGGGAGACTCACAAGTCTTCAGTGGCCTTCCTCCCATGTTCCTCCCATCCTTCCACACTAAGAACTGATGAGTCAAGGTACAGCTTTGGTACAAATAGAGAGATCAGGTCACATCTTCTGAGGAGCAAGCTACAGAGTGGTGGAAGTCTCATAAATTAAAATCTCTACAGACCATGAAGAATCTGGAATCTAAGAGATTGCTAAAACCTCATTTGAGGTTTAGTCTAAGGATTAATCTAAAACTGTGACTAACACACTTTGGGGACTTGCTGTTCCACCAGTTATGTTAAAGCATATGTTAAAATTGATATGATCGAGAATATGTCTAAATACTGCACTATTAGGAGTTGGTCACTGCTGAGAAAACATGTGTGGAGGGAATGGACTAATTATGGGAAAATGCTTCCTTCTTCAGTGGAATTCATTTTGGAAACAATAAAGTCTTTTCCTTCATAATATCAAAAGGGAGTTCCATGTTCAACCACAGTGTGAGGACTAAGCCTGGAAAGCATGGATACCCTCTTTACCCAGGTTAGTTTTAAAAGTCAACAGAAGACTCACTCTATTTTTGATGACTAAAATAACCTAAAACCCTACAACCTCTCCAACCTACAACTTCAGACATGTGGAGGATATTAGAGTGTGTAGTATTTGACAGTTTACAGGAGACACTTTGAAAGGCATTGTGTTTTCAAAGAAGTGTTGGATACTCTTTAAAATAAGGCAAATTTAAGGAGTTTTAAATGAGGCACTAAAATATCCCTCTGTCTTCAACAGACTGTTGTCAGTAATTTTGTATTTCCTGAACTTTTCATAAACCTTATTTTGGGATCTTCCTCACTCTCATTAAAACATTTTTCAGAGTGTCACAGTAAGGATAATACATAGTAATCTCTTTTAAAAACAGAGGTTAGATTTTAGGTGGTTCTTACCTTTGCTCACTCAAAATGCTGCTGATTTGCTGTTGTATATAGACAACTGCCACAAGGTTGACCAATAGAAGCAATTATTAAAATAGCAGGTAGCCTTCATTCATTACAAAATAAATCATACCTTTTACGATTTGCTTAGCAGAGCAACGGAGAGAATAACTTTGCCCACTTCCATATAGAGAAGATTTCCTCTTCCTAATCACTGACATGCTTTCACACTCCATGGTTTGCTATAAAGTAGAACATGTCTCTGCATTTAAGGAATCATCTCCAGCAATCCCCAAAGTAAATTATTCATTCATCATGCTTAGCCCTGTTTCAGAACAAAAGCTTTTTTGAGGACATACCTGCACTCAGTTTCCTGGTTCTAGGGCTGTAAGACCGGACCATGTATGTCGTTATTGTCATTACATGATGGTCATTACAACATAAGGAAAAAGAAATATTCTCACAAATTCTTCAGGCAAAGAATAAAGTCTTGAGCAAGAGAAAGGCAAAACATTAACCCTAAACCTGAGGCTGCTTCAAAAAGCCTTTGGAGAAAAGAAGGATAAGTTCAAAAGAAGGATAAGTTCTCTCCATCTTGGCTGGTGGTAAAATAAGCCTAAGCGCAACTCTTTGCATGATCAACACTGAAGGACACTTAAAAAAAAAAGAGGTGGCAAGGGTCAAGACTAGCTGAGTCTTTCATCTTCATCCCTGTTCTTCTTCATTGATTTGCCAACTTGAAATACCTACTGCAGAATAATGACTGGTCCCCTAGAGGCATAAATGATTTTAAGATGTGAAGGTTGCTGCTCCTTACCTTCCTCTTAAAAAAAAAAAAAAAAAAAAAAGTCAAAGGTTCTTGAATCAGATGACTTGTTGACAGCAAACATGGTATTTGGATTATGAGCACATCAGAGAAACACATCAGTGAGTTTTACCTTAAGAAATGTGGAAGATAAATATGTTGCCATACAGCACTGGAGTATATAGCACTCTGCTTTCCAACAGAGTGAATCATTAGGTATTGAGCACTAGTTGAAACAAGCTGATGTTTGGTGCTAAACATCAGCAGCTGGTCACTAACTGCAATGCAATCTCCGATACAACCAGCTGTATGCACTCAGCTAGCATGCAAGATTCTGAACAGGAAAACTTTTCCATTTAAAGTACATCTAAATGGACCCTGAGGAGAGAGAAAGAAACAAAAACTGAAAAAGGAGAAAAATGGATGCAACAAGCATGAGCTTCTCTTCCACTCCAAGTAGACACCCTTTTCTTCTGACATGGTTCAGCACTGAGAGGAGAGGTGAGTATCGCTGCTAATAGGAAGCTCTGCTGGCCACATAAAAGTCTGGAGGGTCCTGATGCAAGATCATTGCTGGCTAATGTCTTTGCCTGAAAAAACATTTGTTATTGCTGACTATTCCCAATGAACCATGTTTCCAGAATGCCTGAGTACAGCACAAACAGCAGACCATCTCCATGCCTACTAAAATTTAAGTAATCTCTATTATACATTTTAATACCAGTCTTTTCTGTCCACCTAAGTGAATAAGAAGGATTAGCTGCTACTAATAAGGGTCCATGAAGAGAAATAACATTTTTTCACCAAACTACAAGACATTGGAAGAAAGAGCAAGAAAAACAATTAAAGTGTTGAAGTTAATTCTGTGATTGAGCTTATAAAAATGCTCAGACAGTTATGACAGTCCATGCTCAGGACTTCAGATACTGTGTTTCATGTCAAGAGGGATCTACTCAGAATAATTTTACAAAAAACTTTACTTGTTTGGAAACTGGAGATGGCTGACTATTACATGTCCTTTTTTTTTTTTTTCTTTCTTTTCTTTTTTTCCAGTCAGCCATCATTCTGTTAGCTTCAAAAATTATCTTAAGTGGTGGGCAAATAAAATATTTTTCTAAAGAAAAAAAATCAACAGTGATTAGATTGAGAAAGCTCAGGCAGGAACTGATATAAATTATGCTGGCCAAAAAGTTAAACAACTCTCTCCTACTGTAACTGGAAATTGAAACTAAAATCAGAACAATAATTTCCTGGTAGGAAGGGAGGGAATTTAGACCAACTCAGATAGGAAAAAACCTCTTAGAGTGGTTTAAATAAAATGTCACCTACAACATCATTAGAAGCACAGTTGACAACATTTTCATGATTTATTAACTTTCACATGGCGATGGCTGCTCATTCAAAGACAGGCTGCATAATCAAAATACCCACAGCACATTTTGGCCCTGGAGGTTTCCAAAATTCATTTACTTACTTTGATTCTCAAGTAGTTTTCACCTTTCCACTTCTCAGGTCATAGATACAAGTGGGCAGGATAAGTCTACACCATTTCCTTATAGGGTATTATGTCTGGAATGCCTCTACTTCTGGGAAGGAGGTTAATGAATGAAAAAAGAGAGAGACTGAACTCAGTTATAGTTATAACTGAAAAGGGAACTTCATTCCAAAATCCAAACCCCATCTAAAATGGTTAGGGATTTTAATTTCTTTTATATTTTTATCAGTGTTACCAGCTGTACTTTTGCACTGTAAAGTTATTTTTAAGCCAAAGCAGAAGATAAAATTGTAAGATAAATGCTAAAATTAAAACAAGGAAGTCCTAGAAATCTACTAAGAAAGTCAATTGTTAAGAGCCTTTCTGCTAGTATTGACAAGTAAATGGTTCCCAGTAAGTTTGCCAAACTGCTCATACGCTTTCATTCATGTAAACAGAGCCTTCCCCCAGTGTAAATTGCAAAGTAGAGTGCACAGGCATACTCAGGCATATTTAATTCTCATTTCCACATCCACTGCTGCATGCTTTTGTAGCTCAAGCGCAGTGAATGGGGGTCCAATAGGTCTCTCAGGTGTGAAACCACACTTCCAAATTCCAGTAAAGACACTGAAGCAGAGCAACAATTTGTCAGTGTAGAAATTTTGACTGGGTCCTCATGAACTCCAAGCATATTATGTACAACTCCTTTGAATTCTCTAGAGTTTCTTCAGTTTTACCCTTGTTGGAGCTGAAGTAGAACAAAATTTTTCCTTTTTTTCTCCAATTACTTATGCATAATTGTCTACTTTGACAAGAATAGTACTTCAGAAAGAAGAATTCTCCTTTGCATTTTCTCTATTCTTCAATTGCACAAAATATAACATTTTATGAAGAGTTTACAT
The DNA here is from genome assembly GCF_000699145.1 of Aptenodytes forsteri. Lineage (NCBI taxonomy): Eukaryota > Metazoa > Chordata > Aves > Sphenisciformes > Spheniscidae > Aptenodytes > Aptenodytes forsteri. The sequence goes on from NW_008795029.1 coordinate 6,516,923, forward strand.
ACGTACACTGGATCTAGTTGAATAATCTCAACACATCTGCATGAACAGCGAAAACTCATTTCTATGGTAGCAAAGGTATTTTCTGTTTCTTTCTTTCTCTCCAAAACTACCCTAGGAAGCTGAATGTACTTTATTTTATGTTTTATTTTGAAAGTACGAAATCAGGAGAGAAGTAATCAGAATAAGCTGTGGAGGTCTACCTCTGCCACTTACAAGAAAATAAGGAGAGACAGAAATAAACTGATGTACATTACCTCATGACCTCCCCTTTGTTTCAATCTTATATATGTAAAGGCAGAAACAGTATCTATCCATCTTAAGAATTTCCTGAATATAGCAAATTCTCAAAGATCTGTAGCAATGAGAAAAATCCTGGGTGTAAATTCCCGTGACTGATTTACATTCAATAGATTCCTTTTCCATTTGCATCTCAGATTTTGTTTATCCTCTTTCCTACAACTTCTACCACATAGAATCATAGAATTGTTTAGGTGGGAAAAGACCTTTAAGATCATTGAGTCCAACCCTTAACCTAGCACTGCCATGTCCACCACTAAACCAGGTCCCTAAGCACCACATCTACATGTCCTTTAAACATCTCCAGGGATGGGGACTCAACCACTTCCCTGGGCAGCCTGTTCCAATGCTTGACAACCCTTTCGGTGAAGAAATTTTTCCTAATGTCCAATCTAAACCTCCCCTGGCACAACTTGAGGCCATTTCCTCTTGTCCTATCACTTGCTACTTGGGAGAAGAGACCGACAC
>NW_008795029.1:6522626-6621791 GCF_000699145.1 Aptenodytes forsteri
GAGAACAAGGGCTAGCAATCATGAGACTTCTCCCAGCTGCTCATAGAATATTTCGTCTGTCTCTTCATCCTGGTTGGGTCATCTGTAACAGACTCCCACCATGATATCTGCCTGGTTGGCCTTCCCCCCTGATAATTACCCATATACACTCAACCCTATCATCACCATCATTAAGCTCTAGACAATCAAAACACTCCCTAATGTACAGGGCTACCCCACTGCCTTTCCTTCCTTGCCGATCCCTTCTGAAGAGCTTAGAGCCATCCATTGCGGCACTCCAGTTGTGCGAGTCATCTCACCATGTTTCCGTGATGACAACTATGTCATAGTTTTCCTGCTGCACAATGGCTTCCAGCTCCTCCTGTTTGTTGCCCATGCTGCATGCATTGGTGTAGATGCACTTCAGTTGGGCTGTTGAACCTGCCACCTTTTTGGGGGCAGAAACCCTAATTTCTATGTGACCATTCTCAGGCACTTCTGTGGTTTCTAACACATCCATAACGCTGGCGTTTTTGCTGCCGCATGGATCTCCATCTCCTACCTCCACTGACATGGCAGACCAAAGGACCTTGCTACCACATCGTCCCTCAAATATTGGCCTACCACCCCCAGGCTTATCTCTACTGAGCCTGGTTTTATCCCTTTCCCCCTTCAAATCTAGTTTAAAGCTCTTTCAATGAGACCTGCTAAATCCTGTGCAAAGATCCTTTTCCCCCTTTGAGACAGGTGTGCCCCATCTGTTGCCAGCAGGCCTGATGTTGGGTAGACCTGACCAAAAAACCCAAAATCCTGCCAGTGACACCAGGCTTGGAGCCAGGTATTGATCTGCTGGCTCTTCCTGTTTCTTCCCTCATCATTCCCTGCAACTGGAAGGATAGAGGAGAACAGTACTTGTGCTCCTGATCCCTTAACCAGTCATCCCAAGGCCCTGGAGCCTCTCTTGATTGCCCTCAGAGTCCTTGTTGCAACTTCATTGCTGCCTACCTGAAAAATCAATAGTGGATAGTAATCTGAGGGCCGTACCAGGGTAAAAAGCTTTCTCTTCACATCTTTTACCCATCTACTTTACAGAGGCAGCAGACTTCCCTAAGAAGTGGGTCTGGTCTGCCTATTGGGCCTTCTGTTCCCTTCAGAAGGGAGCCTTCTATGACAATGACCTATCTTTTTGTCCTTATGGAAGCAGTTTTGACACATGGCGTAGGCTGACTTAACCTTGGCGACACCTCCAAGCTGGATGAACCATTGTCCTCATTATCATTCGGTTCCATGTGCAGAGCCTCATACCTGTTATGCAAGGGCACCCGGGAAGGTGGGGTAGTCACAGAGGAGATGCGCCTGCTGCGCTGGGCAGGAACTTGTCGCCGTTGCCCCCTATCCCTTAAGTCACTGTGTTCAGCCAGGCAGAGAGTGGACAGGGAATCCTCTGTATCACGCATCCTGTCTGCCTGTTGGGCCTGTCTCAGGGAAGGTAGGGTGTGATTCCAGTAGTCTCTCGCTTGCTCGCTCTCCCTGATACTCCTCAACCTACTCATCTCCTCCCGGAGCTCTGTCACTAAGCAGAGGAGTTTCTCTACCTGGGTGCACCTCCCACAGGTGTGCTCACTGCTGCCATCCCATACTGGCAAAAAAGCAGGGCACAGCCTGCAGCCTGACGCCTGGGTGGCAGCGTGTTCCCACCGCAGCTCTGTCTGGGCAGCTGCGCCAGTCGTGGTGGGTGCAGAGCTCAGAGAGGCCATGGCTTTCTGCCGGGTGGATACCATTGCTCCCTGGTCGAGCTGGCAGAGCTTCAGCACCCTTCCTGCACCCCCTTCTATGTGAACTGCCACGCAAAGTGCCATGCCGTGCCCTTGCTGATGTGCCCAGGCTGGCGGTGCTCCTGGTTGCTAGCACTCCCTAAGGGCTTCTTTTATGCGTGTGTGGGGGCTTGGCCACCATTGCTCCTGGCCCTACCCAGGTCCCGTCAGCCACTGTCGTGTGAGCTGAGGGCTCCTGGCAGCTCTCTCAGTTCCTGCCGAGGTTCCCCCGGTTCAGGACCCCCCCCGTGCATCATGCTGGAGTGCTCTGCTGTGGATTGTGCCAGCACCGGAGCTGCTCGCTTTCTTTCATTTCTTTATATGAAAGAGAGTCACTTGAGGTGAACCAGGCCATTAGCAAACACTCCTACACTGGGGATAGTGCAGTGCAGTATTTCCTTGGGGATACCACCGAGAGGACCCTGGCTCTGGGAGTCACACCAGGGATCAGCTTGGGCACTCCACTTCTCTCACTGTGCTGGGCTCACTCAACAGAGATGCTGGCATCCTGATGAGGGCACAGATTGCCTGTTTCCCCATGGCTATTTCCCTGTGCAACCCAGACATGATGGGAATTGCATGGAGGCTGCTGCCCCAGCTGCAGAAGTTGCAGCTAAACAAGTACTCAGAAGTTACTCACTCAGTCACTTAATCACACCGACTAGTGGAAAGGGCAGACAATAGTCTGACCTTTAAGGAGTAGCTGTTAAAAGAAGGAGATCAAAAACATCCATTTTCCAAAAACATTGGCACAAGGATAGAAAAGGTTTTAAGGTGCACATGTGGTGGGCTGTGTCCTTAAGTTCTTCCAACATACAGACCATATCTTGTTACCACTGCCAGTGTCTCCTCTCAGTCTCACCTACATCAAATCCCTCAGGCAGCGTAATAGTTTTCATGAAGAATAGCATTTCAGGAAGATATTTAATATACTTAATTCACGAATTAACAGATTTTTTTCTTTGAGAAGCAAGCATAAGTAAGCAACACTGTATGCCAATTTGCACAGAAAACCATGGGTGTTCCAGAAACAGAAGAACTCTATTGATGTTCATGGGCCACAGAGCAGTGTGGCAACATCTGTTTTGGGATCTTGTGAGAGAACACGCAACCACTCAGTGCTGGTTCCTCTCTTCCAACCTCACCTAACACAGAGGAGTAATAACCAGCTATTACTACCATAAAGCAGCTGCTTGAAGACTCTGAAACAATGTGGTGGCTTCATTGGTATGTCAGAGAGGCCACGCAGCTCTGCACTCCAGCTTTGCTGTGAAGGCTGGGTGCCAGGGAGAGCTCTAACTCCAAAGACCACAGAATTGGCTTTTCAAAGTCACAATTCATGCACATTAACTAGGAAATGTAGGACATGACACATGCTCATCTTCTAAAGGACTTCAGTGCCAAGGCATACTGATCTCTGACCTTTCTCAATTTGTAAATTAACTGTTGGTTTTTGTTTTCCTTAAGGTTCCTTTAGGTCATGCAGGGAATGCCAGGATCTAGTCTGAAGAATAAGAAGTTAATGGCAGTAGCAAGCAGATACAGATAATGAAGCTTTGTGACATGGCTACTATTTTCAGAACTAACTTCCAGCTCATCACATCTCAAAATATTTTTTTTTCTTTCAAACACATACATAAATATATATACACACACATGCACAGACGGAGAAAGAAAGCTATCCAAACTTTAATGAAATTTGGCTATTTCTTTTCAGGCTAAAGAAGGAAAAGTGGTTTTTTTTCCTTTGTGTTTAGATATTTATCTAAGCCTCAGAGAGAGTGGATAATCAGTAGTCACAGAGAGTTTGTGGTCCCAACTTCCTTAAAAACATTCAAGCAGCCTACTAAAGTCGCTGCACTTTCTGGCTGTTGTTTATTTGTAAAGATCAGGAACACAGGTGTTTTTGGAAGAAACTCCTTTCTCCTTTGCGAGGTAAGTTTCCCTGAATGCTTTTTAATGTCATGTGATTAGGGATAGAGATGCTCTACAGGGATAACACATGTTATATGACAGGAGACAAGGTGACATTAAGCTGCCTTATTTTCTCCATATCAAATAAACATGATTATTGCATAAAATTGATCTTAGGACACTTTTAGTGATTGATCAGTACATCTTTTTAGGATTTCAAAGGAGTCTGCTCAGATCCCATAAATAATGTTTTATTTTTAAATCTAAGTTATTTTCCAGCTGCATTCTTCTGTGGCTGTCACCGTTCAAACATCTTATTTAGAGAGCTAAGGAAATGAAAGCTCATCATGTAGGTAGTCCTGTGTGTCATTTTGTTTTCCTGTCATAGATTATTTTATTGTGTATCTCACCTACTTTCAGGCAAACTTTGCTACAGTTCACACAGTGCTAACCACAGATTTCTGCAAAAACATTTTTGATCCTTCTTCACACAAATGGATAAGTATTAATTTCATGCTCCTTTTTAGAATTTAATAATGTTACTCTTGCATGTCAGTTTTAATTTAGAATTTACCTTATGCATATATATAAATATTTTGTGAGCTTGAGACCAAATACTATCCTTACGTGTAAAAATGAAAAAATGTTGAAGAACACAAAATGGTTCTTACTGATGAAGAATTTCTGAAATAAGCTGCAGCTTTGTGTATTGACTTTTAGTCACAAACAATAGTAAGTGTAAGATAATTCAGCCTTTACAACCAGTACAGAAAGCTGAATCTGTCTCATTTTCAGCATTAGGCAATACATGAAACCCACCTGGGGATCCTGGGAAAGCCCATTCAACACTCACTTTCAGCTTCGTTTTGTTTTTCTCCTCCCACTGCCCAGCCTACATGAACTCTGAAGGACATACAATCCTTCTCATTTTCCCACCTGTAACAAAGTATACCGGAGCAAAAGCCCTGCTAGAAGAACTCAGTTACAAATGCTCTCTTAACCCATTACAGCTGCAGCAGTCACATAAATTGGCTGTATGCGCTGTGTTGTTTCACTTTAAATACACTCTACCTTTAGAGGTTACTCTTTAAGCTATCTTCCGTTGCCATAGGCACACTAGGTTGAACAGATCTAGCTAAACACAAACAAGGCAAAAATAAAACGTGTGAACCTGTGCCTTGAGAAAAAGACACCCTGCCTTTTCCAAGGATTCCACAGAATGAGCATTTTTGACAATATTTATATATGCTGGGTTTTCAACTCTACCTTGGACCTCCAGCGTGCAACGATTCTACACATACACACCCACACTGTACACACATTGGCATATGGTATTTACAGTACACCTTCCATATTATCATATAACTTTCTTATTTCCCACTCTGAAACACAGAGAAAATTTATGCCGTGTTGCATACAGTATGCTGTGTTCAAGTGAACTTTACTACATACAAAGTTTCAAGAGCAGGTCTGTGCGAATCATTAACTTTTCAAAAGGCACCAGTTCCCTTCTGTCACTAATGACATGCGTAACAGTTTAATGTAATGCTACTTTTAATTATCAGAGCCCTTTCTTTTAAATATCAAATTTCCCTCTCTAAATTGTCCCGAGTTCTCTTTACAGTCTCATCTGTCACTGTAAATGTCATCACTTTATTCCTCCTTCGGATGCAGTGACAGGCCCACTCTTATCCCCAGCTTTATCTCTTTTTCCATCCTTTATTGTACTACAAAGATCCCTCTTTCATAGTTTACAGCTGTATCCGCTTTCCACACGTGGCAAATGATTGCCTCGGTAAAGGTATTTTCTGTTTCAATCTTGCATTTTCCCAAGGGAGAACAAAAGGGACAAGCTTTCTGGAGTTGGTTTCACTGAGAAAATTGTTTAGAATTGCCTCATTCCTCAACAGATTAACGAATGCATACAATCCCGGCTTAAGTGCTATTGTACAGCACAATTTGTCCATTATACTTTGTCCTTTCCATTTAGAAAACCCCCTCACCAATTAAAGTAATACAGCCTTCCAATACCTGCTCCCAATTAAATCTGAGCTGTATTACCTGCCTTGATGCAGCTGGTCACAGATTCCTACCACTTACTAGCATTCATTAGCCCTATTCATTATAAAGGGGCTGGTGGCAGGAATTCAAGCTACTGGCTTTATTCAGGGGCCATCAAAATTATCAGCTTTCAGCACAAGGCCCCAATAAGAACAGGATTAAGTGAAGGGAGAGGGAATTCATACAGTAGCGAAATGTCATTGTTTCTACTCTGCTCATGTCTCTTCTAGCCCAGTGCATCAGGAGCATCCAGTGGGTGTATAAAAGAAGACAGCTGGTCACAATTGGAAGAAAGCCTTTTCCTCATTTGCTTTCAGCATAGCTCCTAATTTTGTTTTCCTGTGCCTCTTGCCTCCCAGCCTTCTTACTCCAAAAGGTAGCCTATTGTCTGATCTGGAGCCTACTTACAGATGTGATCATTAACCACTTAAGGTCTGCTGCTGCAGACTGGCTTAGCACGGTTTAAAAACAATGTTTCACTTAATGAGATGAAAAAACCTTAATTTTTCTGGCAATATGGAAAATCACCGAATTGCTGAGGTCTCACCGCTCAGCGCAATGGGGCTTTTCCAGGCACGCGATGCTCCTGAGATGCTCTGCCAGGTGATAGCGTGCAGTGTGACTAGTTGCATAGCAGGAAAAAATCATCTGAGGTTTAAGTGTCAATGCCCACCCTGTAATCAGAGCTTCCAGGATTTACTGGATGGTGGTGGTAGTAAGACAAGCAGCCACACTATAAGCTTTGGGGCTGTCACAAGCAGAGGAATCTGGGGGGGAGAGGGGGAGAATTACTCTCACCCGGTACTCGGAAGTGGCACAAAGCTGTTGCGCCCCAGCTCTGTCCACTCCAGAGAAGACTGTGGTCACGTCGTGGTCCGCTGCTGGCCCGTCTAAGGATGGTGCAAGCAGGAAGATTAAAAAGAGAGGGGAAACAATAATATTACTTGTGAATGTAGTGAATGGAGAGGCTTGAAAAACTCAATCTAGCCAATTTTTGGACCAATTTTAAACTAATTCTTTACTGCAAACACTCATTTCTTATCAAGGATCAGCAACATATGCATATCCATAGCATTTTTTAAGGTGGTGGAGGATGTATATTAGTGTTTTCCTCTCAATTAACTTCTAGGCAATTTTCCCAGCTAAATACATAAGATCTTTGGCAACATGCCAACCAAAACCTTAAGACCCAACACTAAATTCTGTACTTATACAGGCAGCTTAGATTTTCATGCGGTGAACTGGAAGAATGCCAGTAACTCCCACCATAAACCTAGCAGTAGGAACACTATATATTTTTTTTTATCAAGAAACTCTACTTTACTTTTCCAAGACCACTTGAAAACTGCACCATTTTAATGTTCCTTTAGCACAAAATAAAAGAAAGATTTAACCTGCTATTAAATTAACCCAATTAGCCATTTATTTCATGTAACCTTACACTTCTGATGGCATTAAATCAAACACACCAACATGTGGGTTTCTTTTTTTTTTTGTAAGTTATGGTAATTACACACTGCATGCTAGACAATAAATTTCTTGCTAGTCTTTTGCCCTGTTCTTTCTCTCTGGAAGAAAATTATTAGAACAGAAACGTTTCAAGACCCCTCCTCGTATACCTCCTATAACACTGTATTGGAACAAGACGGAATACTTATGCAATTAAAGGAAAAAAAAACCAAAAAGAAAAATGGGGGGGGAGGGGGGGAAGGAAAAAGCAAAAAGCAAAAAAGAAAAAAAGAAAAAAGAAAAGAAGGTAAATTATTTCCAAAGGGCTGGCTTCCAGGCATGAGAAACTGAAGTGCTGGTGAGACTAGACTCTATTTGCTGTCCCTGTTATTTGACACAGATCACGTACCAGAAGCCACTGTTTGCTGGATGCTACGAAAAATGGGGGGGGAGGGGGGGAAGGAAAAAGCAAAAAGCAAAAAAGAAAAAAAGAAAAAAGAAAAGAAGGTAAATTATTTCCAAAGGGCTGGCTTCCAGGCATGAGAAACTGAAGTGCTGGTGAGACTAGACTCTATTTGCTGTCCCTGTTATTTGACACAGATCACGTACCAGAAGCCACTGTTTGCTGGATGCTACACCTTTTTCCAATTTTTTTTTGGGGTGGGGAGAAAGAAAACCCGGTTCAAGTAAAACCTGGCAATGATTCAGAATCAGAATCCCCAAATCTCTCTCTGCCACATCCACAAACAGAGAAGCCCAAGATGCATGTGTGGCACACCTGCTCCACTGCTGCCGCCAACGCGGGGTGTTCCCTGATGCCCCAGCCCTCCCTCGTCCTCCAGGCAGTGCCTTTTGCAACGTGGTTGCCTCTGCTGCTACCCTGTGCTTGCCAGCAGGCCCCTTCATATGCTGGTGCCATTTTGTCCCATTTTCAGACCGGCTTTGAAGGGGGTTTATCTCAGAGCAGAGGGCAGAGGGTGCTGCGGGATGGCAGCCGCCCCCAGCCCATCCCAGGGGCCTGTCGGCAGCACCCCGCATGGCACGTGTTCAGTGCCCAGTGAGAGGGAGCAGGGGCAACTGCTCCACGGTGGAGCAGCATCCCCGCCACACACCGTGCCTGTGCGCAGCCCTGGCAGGAAGACTGTCAGCAGCATATTGGATATCCTCACGAAGCAGAGAGAGTGCCCTCCTTGGTTCTGTTTAGATATCTTCCATGGGGCTTACTTTCAAGGATGGCTCTGACTTCTGACCCTGCTGCAGATGGTGTAACTCTTGCCTTGGCAGGCTGCCACTCACTTCCGGCTTCCAGTCTCACGTTCTCTTCCCTTTACAACATGGGTAACCCTGCTCCCTGCTTGTGATTTCTCCTTTCTTTTTTTTTTTTCTTTTTTTTTTTCTTCTCTCTTCTGTTCTAGTTCCCTGGCAGGCACAGCTCTTTGGCTCCAGAAGCTTGTTAGGTATTTGTCACTGAAGATTTTATTCTTCTTTCCATAAAGTTCACTCCCAGTGACGAAACTAATGGAGCACTCTAAGAAGCATCATGATATTCTAGCTAAAGGCAGCCAAAAGAATGGCTGAAGCATCTTTCCTTCTTTTTTTTTTTGTTTTTTTTGTTTTTTTCCCTGGTTGTCAGTGTTTTAATTTCTCAATTAACTTCACTTGTAACCTTACTAAGCACTAACAATCTTTTGAATCTTATGTGCGTTTTTAAATATGAAGAGCTTTGTTATCTTCACAGACTTTTAAAGATAGATTGATAAACTGTAAATAGTACGAATTTGATATGGCAGCTTGAATTGATATATCTAGAAGACTTTCTGAAATAAATTACTTCCAATCCATTATCTGTTATTAACTCTTCAGGAATCACACAATATTCAGCAATGTGAAATATGAACAGTTCATCTGAAAATACATAGCCATTACTGTTTAATTAAAATTTGTACTGGAGAAGTTCAATCCTTTGCATTTGTTTCCTCTCTCTGATGAAACTTTTGCATCTCAATTCCTTACTTCACTTTTATAAAATTCTTGCCTCTCTAAAACATGCCATCTGCAGTTCTGGTTTTCACCTCTTCATATTCAAAGGTGAACCTTTAAAATTTTAACTTATGTGATACTTAGAATCATATTTTTGATACAGAATTGCATTGTGCTCTACATAAAGACCCTCAGCTTTGGACTACCAAGAGCCAGGCCAAGATCCCAGTTTCCTGGTTTCTTCCTAAGCAGGCTGAAGTGGGGAGGGAAGGGAATGAGAAGGTCCTAAGCTGCCACACCTTTGGATGATGGAGGAATTCATAGAGAGCCCTTGAGAAAAGTGTCATAGGGTCTGACCCCCAAATTCTGACACAAAAGGGGAGATGTGTTTGCACATGTGTTTTGCTGCTCTGAGATGCATTGTTGCAGACCATACTGTTTCCACCTTTCTTGGGATTTTAATATAATCGTGTAAAAACAAGGCTTGTAGTATTATGGCCTCAAGTTGCGCCAGGGGAGGTTTAGATTGGACGTGAGGAAAAATTTCTTTACTGAAAGAGCGGTTAAACATTGGAACAGGCTGCCCAGGGAAGTGGTGGAGTCCCCATCCCTGGAGGTATTTAAAAGACGTGTAGATGAGGCGCTTAGGGACATGGTTTAGTGGACATGGTGGTGTTGGGTTGACGGTTGGACTCGATGATCTTAGAGGTCTTTTCCAACCTTAATGATTCTATGATTATATGATTATATGATTCTATGATTCAAGAGAAGGTAGTTCTTGAGCAGAGGACAGATACCAGAACTTCCTCAAAGGAGAATGAAAAACCTCATTGTGGGGTAACCTTGTTCCCATTTCCTATTACCTGGAATGTTTGATGCTGTCATGTAGTCTGATTCTCTAGCAGCTAATGGTTCCCAAGTAACTAGAAACATTGTCATCTTTTTGCTAAACAGACTTCTTACTCAGTTTAGCCTGAGCCAACTGCTCTGCCTCTGCCTCTGCTGGATCATCTTTTCGAGACATTGGGTTCTTCTGGTGAGGATGAAGGCAATACCAAATACATGTGTGTCAGCTGCATCTTTGCAGAACATAGGTCTGTGCCATTATTGCCTCTCTTTAGATTACTCCCGCGTTCACAAAGCACTGGGGAAACTAGCGAGAATTTCCCATCTCTCCACCCTATTTATTTACAATTTGTGGGTCACTCACACAGAAAAAGAAAAAGAAAAAAAAGAAAAAAGAGAAAAAAAGAGAAAGAACAGAACACACTTTCAGGGTGCCTCTTTTCAAGGAACTCCTTCCATTTATCTGCATTGTCAGGGCTGTTCTCTGTGGTGAAAAGGAGGTTTGAGACACCTTTTCCAACCTGCCTGGATAACAGTCTTAGCTGTTGTGGCACTGCCACTCTTTGGTTTTGAATTTTCACCCATATCTAGAGCAAGTCTTTCCTTACGCTTGTAGGTACACAGTGGCTTCTTCTAACATCTATACTGCCTCCTGGCTGGCATGTATTTTATCTCCAGTATAACTGGATGTTTGGAGATTTGTAGGGTAACAGCCTCTTTTCTCACATACTGTTGTCGCCCACTGGAGGTGGTCTTGCTTGCAGACTGTGGTCCCTTGGGGATCTGTGGCCTTAGCCAAACAAGTGTGCGCTTGCTGTCCATGTTTCATATAACCCATTCAATTGTGTGTTCAGCTACGATGCTACTAATTATTGGAACTTCACTTTGATATACCAGAAATTTCCGTGAAAAATTTCAGTGATGTGCAGATACTACCTTAGAATGATTTTGGTCTTCTTCCATTTATCCAGAACAGTGGCTGTGCTTAGCAACTGCACATGGGAAGAGACTACTCTGCAGGTAGTACTGATATAACCTTTCTGCTCCTCAGTCTATGCTCAAATGAAGCATTGGTTTCCACAGTTATGGTTAGATGCTTTACAAAGCTGAAGTAAATATTTTGACTGTCCTCATTTTCCTTGGCTAACTTCTTCTTGAATATTTGTACATTTTTTTCTGTTATGCTTTGGACCATGGGTATACTTTGGACAGTGAGCAAAACAGACTGTGAGTTGCCATGATTTTCTCTGGAAGTATTTCTTTTTTTTTCTTCAGCACTACTCTGTCAATTTTGCTTTTTTATTTAAAAAGTCTGTGTCCAAAACAAAGGCAAAGATGTTACACTTGTAATAGACACACCAACCTTAGCATGTCTTTTGAAAGCTTCTTTGCATTATTCTTAGGTTCTTATTTCTAAGAAAGTTGCTCAAAATCTTGTTTGTGGTAACATGTACCATAATTTCTCCAAGCCATTTTGATGTACATACTTTCTTTCTGTGAAACTACATGAAAAAAAAGCCTGCTCCAGGATTTTCTTTTATGGCTTCTGTTCATCTTCAACTTGCATCTCTTTGTGGCTTTAAGATCATGTACAGAAGTTCTGGTGGTGCAGAAGTTGGAGCCTTGTCCAGAATGCTCTCTAAGAATAATGTGCTACAGGTCTTGCTATTCTACCATGTATGTAGATGAAATTTGATGAAATTTCTGGCTTTCAATTAAAATGAGAAACCTTTTTCTTAAAAAAAAAAAAGAATAATTATTTCTGCATTGGCACCAATGCTCTCCACCTGTACACACAAAATTGGCCAAACTGGGTCAGACCAATGGTCTATTTCCCATCTCCAACAGTGCACAACAGCAGACACCGAGAGAACGATATAAGAACAGGGCAAGCAGACTGTGATACTTCCCAGCCCCCAGCACTGGGACTTATCGAGTCATGGATGGTAGCTTTGAGCTTAATAGTCCTTGATGGATTTTTCTTCCAGGAATATGAACCCATCTAAACTTTTGGCACCTGTAACAACATCCTATGGCAAAAATTCTGCAAATTAACTATGCCTGTATTTACATATCTGAGTCCTATGGCAAAAATTCTGCAATTTAACTATGCCTGTATTTACATATCTGAGAGTCCTGTCCACAACTCACCATTTCTTTTGAGTTTTTGTCATGTAATTCTTTGATGCTGTGTGTATTCAAATATCAGTTGTATGAATTTTCTGCATTTTTAAATTTGTATTTCATGTATCTTTTTTGTGATAAAGCACCATCTTCAGAAAGGAGTGCTAAAAATAGCTAAATTGCTGGTCTTTTTTTCCAGACTCATCACAAACAATAAATAAATTTTCTCTGTGGGATCCAAGGTGGACAGGTTGCTGGTTTTTGGTTTATTTTGTTTTGTTTTTCCAAGGATTGGTGCATGTTTGGCCTTTCCTATTTTTTACTGGATATGCTGAGCTGTGCTCCTCCAGTGGTTCCTTCTTCCATTGGAAGCTTGTGAGCTTCATAGAGTGTCCTCCTTCTCTCCAGACTTTGGAAGACATTGTCACATGCAGAATTGTTTGCCTATGCATGGCAGTCTTGAATCTGCAATGATCTCATAGATACTACATGACTCATTTAAAAAAATAATGTCTGATTTTTCTCCAGGGCACAATGCCTTTCTATGGATTCTAGTATCAAGTTTCAATATTGGTTTGCTAACAGAATTTACCTTTTGACGTTTTTATTCTCTTTGCATTTAACATTTCATTCACCCACTGTGTATAACAGATGCTGTCCACATCCTGCCAGTCTCATGGATGCAGATAGTATTTCTGCTGTGCAAAGAGGTAGACTTTTCCTATAGTTTTTCCCTGGAATGTCACTCATTCAGTCCCAGTGTCAGCTGTAAATGTTAGTATTATTTCTTCCAGAAACTATATCCAGGAAGATATTAGTTACCAGAACAATAGTACCAAGGCATTTAAGCTTGCTTCATCATTTTCCTTCTCCTTATTCTGTTTTGTAACCAAACAGTATCATTGTTGCTAAAACTCTCTCCTTGTAGGTGTTCTCCAACTGTATTACTCCCACTGCTTCACTGTTTGCCAATGTGATGTGCTCAAACATAATGTCTAATGTAATTATCTTCCCTAGGCATGGGCGTTTCTTTTCCTTTGCATGGTGCAATCCACTACTATTGCAAATGTGCACCAATGAGTTTCTGTCACTTTCTTCAACAGAAATACTACACAGAAGCGGCATTCTTGTCCTCACTATGAACTCCTTTTTGGTGAAAGTACATATTTTATCATATCCTGACATTCACATATTGATACTTCTAAATAATGCCATATCCATTTGGATATCTGCTTTGGATAGGTCAAATGCTTTGACTGTCCTATTGAATTATTTTTCTAATGCTTGTAATTTTCCTTCAATTACTTTTGATTTGGATCCTGTATAGTACAATTCTTATGCATTTCCATTTTTGAAAACGTGGCGGTTTTTTTCAATCTAGTAGGTCAACCAACTCTTAGTTATTTTAGTGGGACATTTTTCTAAATTTTCCTTTTTTTTTTTTTTTAAGTAGGAAAATGTTTCAGCTTTCATTTTTCAAGGCAAACAATCTCAAATAGGTTCAACAGCCTGTCTGGATTTTCTCCCTCTGCTTTAGTGAACTTACAACTAGCAACACACACACCGTAGATACTGCTGCCATTTTGCATGGTACATAATAGCAAATGAATAGCTATGTAGATTTGCAGATTGCTTATTAAGAAGATACGATAAAGATATAATCTCATTTAATACTTTCTATCCTTAGTCCTATCTTCTGATTAGTTTCAGTAAGCCACGCTTTATTTCTAACACCATGAATTATTTTTATTTATACTGCTCACATAAATGTGGAATAAATAGAGAAGGGCACACTAAAAAAACTTTTAGGACAAACAATTTGAAGTACACCTTCCCTCTCAGCAACTCAGCTGAATTCAGCACAATGGGGAGAGGAGAAAGGGAGATTGCTGCATGAAGAAGGGTCCTAGTGTCACCCCTTTGCCTCTCTTATCGGAGATATCATTAATTATCAAAATACTGCATTAACATTGTTCAGGACTTTTGTGATTTATTCAAGTGGTTTCACATAGGAGAAAGGATGGCTTTATATGTAGCAGATTAGATGGTGAGGAGAAAACACTTCTTGGAACCCAGTCCAGAAGAATAGGTGGATCTGGACCACTGCCTCCCTCTTGAGGGACATTTTTGAATATATGTATGTATAGACATATACGTGTATATATATACATATACGCATACATATATATTGCATATTTGTGTATAGACATACACAGAGACAGCATGGATGGACTGCTACAAAATTTCATCAGCCAAGACAAGTGGATATTATTTCATAGATGGTTGGAAGAACCAAGTCTTCTCTTCGTGCAAGGACTTCCGTCACTTCCCATGGGAGCTATACAGTTTAATCAGTTTGATATACATGTGCAGTCATTTAGATTCACACATTTTCTACAACTTTGACTCACACTTCCTCTCTCCTATTCTCCATTTTGACAATTAATGTGTTTTGCTACTGAAGTAGCTCGAACATGCAGGATCATTTTTCTCCCATGACACTCAGCTCACCATCAGTTTCAGCTATGTTACTTATCTCCCACACTTTATTGCTTCTCTGAAGGAAAAAACTGTAAGAGGAAAGAACTGTAATAACAACAACAACCACCTGGAAATGGGTAAGGAAAAAAAAAGAAAAAAAAAAAGGACAACAGCAAAAGGTACAATGGGAGGTGTCAAGAAACTAGAAATGTCATCCTCTGAGATAATACAAAATAAGGATGGGTTTTATTTAGGCATTTTGGGGACATTTTTTGCTTTTTATTTTTTAATTTTCCATCTCTATTTAGACCTTTAGTTAAAAATAGTTACAAGACAGCAATATCACTACTGCTGTTTTTTCTGCAGAGCTGGATTTCTTCAGTCAGTGCTACAAAATCTGTTCTATATAACTTTTCTCTGCTGGCTAGCCAGAGGTTTTTAGGAACTCATTACTTGCCATTATCCGTTACTCACAAGGTTTTTTCACCTAACTCTTAGATTCACTCTCTTAAATCAGTGACATCAAAACTGCTGAGCCTTAGAACTATGCCTCACGTTCCTTTTGGTACATATGGCCAAAGGAAGGCCTGGTTAAAGACATTTTGTATCTTGCATGCACAACAGATGATCAGGAGTGTGAGCTAGTATCCTCATAAAGCTATATCTCTTTGGCCATCCACCAGAATGCACAATCTGTGACTGTAGCTACAGGGACCTGCACATCAGCTTGTTTGGCTTCAGGACTGCTGCTGCTGGAGATGATCCTGATAGGCACATAAGATATGAAATGCACCTTTTGATCTCTGCTACAGGAACTGCAGGAAACCAGTTTTAACTAGGCATATAACAGGTCAAAATGATCAAAAGGGTGGAAGAGGAGTTAACTAATAAAAGACTGTGACCCACTGCTCAAGGCAGGTAGCACTACATGTCAAGACTGCGTAGAAGACAGGTGTTAAGAGACCTCAGTTCCCTGACATACGTAGGTTTGATCTTCCACAGGTGTAATGATTTTAATCTCTGTAGGATGTCCATTCATCATCATCGTTCCATTCATCACCACTGAAGATCAATGGACACATAAGTTTTAGGCCAAACACAGCATATGCAGTAACATATTGAACAAAATAGAGTATGAGGGAGGCAGAAGGGAAGAAGAAGGGGGTATTCATACTGCTTAGCATTCAATGCTTATCGTTGAAACTAATTTTTCTAATCACTCAGTGCAGAAAGACAGGTTACCCTGGAGCAAAAGCCCTTACAGAGGTGTCCAGAACAAAGCGTCATGGTGCTACAGAAGGAGAGAATGTGGCAAAATACTCTAAACTCTTATTGCTATTACCTTTCCTTAACTCCATGGTGGGGGCAACAAGAAGGAATAGGGACTAGTGCATGCTCAGTTTCAGATGTTCAGGGTCACAGCTGCAAAAAATAAATAAAAAAGAATCAAGCACACATACAGCATTAAGAAAAAAAAGACTCCAAGGCCCCTTCCTTAATCTGTCGCTATAAATCCTGTTGCATATATTTTATTTGGCAGCAAGCTATTTCAATATATAACACTGACATTTTTCAAACAAGTCAGCTCTGATTTCGAACCCTGGAATGCTAAGAAGGACGGTGGTATCTTCACCTTAATTCTTTACTCCTGATCAGCCTCTATGATAACGGGGGGGTATTTTCATTCTTATTTTTAATGTTTTTGTAAATGAAACAGAAACTCAGCTTCATATTAAGAGTCACAAAATCCGTTAAACACTTACTGATATAAAATCAATGATTAACGAAACCTTTGCACACTGGTGATGCCTTTAATAATTATTTCACAAGTCTGGACCCAGGTGTCATGATAATTACAACCAATAATGGCTCTAATACCTTTTGAATTGATTACCATGGATCTGTTCATACTTGCCGAGAGAGAAATAAGCCGGAGACTGCTGCAGATAGTCTGATTTGCACCTGAAAGTTTTTCAACCTTTAGAAAGCCTCTGTAAATTAGAAGGAAGTCTGATCGTGTGCATTTTTGCCTGGGCTTTCTAAAATAGACATGAATAGTGCATGACACAGACAATATTTATAAAAAATAAATAAAAATAATTTATATAATTTTACATGATGAATGTTAAAAGTAATAATAAGCTGTGAACAGCAACACCACTTAGGCTAAAAGCAAGATAAAGTTCAGGCATAGAAATTAATTAACAAAAGTAAAAATTACCTTTTCTCCCTTTGAGCCAAGTTGCATAGGATTTGTCCTTGGAAATAAGCATAGTGGGTACTGCGCAGTGAAGGAGTCTGAAAGTGGTATCAAATTTCAGTAGTGTCTCATTTGCTAGTACAGAATTAAGTAGCAGGGGACCGTTTGCCATATAACTGAATTCAGTCATTTGCTTCTCTACAATGTTTTTGGAAGTTAGTGGTATTTGAATAACATTTCAAGTTTTAATATTACACGAAACACTTATGTTTATGATACCCTCAGCCATGGTAATAGGTGGATGATTTACCAAACAAGTGATGAAAAAGTGTGCACCTTAGAAGACATGGGCTTTAACATCCAGCTGAAATATTTGTATTTCAAAAATTCCGACATTCACATTCCTGGTAGTAATAATAAAAATGCCTAACCTCTTAAACAGCACTTCACATCTTCACTTTTATACACTTAACTAACCATTAATGAGACAGCAGCAATGTATTTATGTAACATTAATTCATCAATATAATGGGCAAACCAAGTCATTAAGGCCTACTTTTATCTCATCTAAATTTAAAAACCATTTTGGGGTATCTAACTTCAGGTTTATAATTGTCTGGGGTCCCTACACAGTCAATGAAGAGAAGGAAAGAGAGAGAGAGAGATGGAGACACCCAAGAGCAATTCTGCCATGAAGGAATGTGACATTTAGCTTCCCTCCAACCTTTGAGGAGGAACAATGAGCTGTTATGTAGTACTGGACAATGTCCACATTTTGACCCAAAGCTTCAAATTTAGTGATGCATACAGGCAACCGGCGGCCTGTGTCATCTCTGATTTGCTACCTAAACCCACAATTCAGCATGCCTCAGGGCATTGCTTGGGAAAAGGTAGCACAAGAAGTGGGCTTTGGAGCTGCTAGGAAAATGAAAACCTCAGGCCTCATTCCCAGTTGCTAGTAGTGTAATTAATAGACTACTGAAATCAACACAGTTCAAGTATTATAATTATAACTGTAATACTCTCAGGGTATTAGCATGGTACAAAGGCACAGGCCTCATGATTCATTCAGTTTCTCCAGATATCAATGAACCACAGAGAAGATGCCACCAGAACAAACAAATAGCAGACAAACACTACATCCTCTGTCATTACTCTGAGGCAATGATCCTGTGCAAAGGCTGACCTCAGAAGAGATATATTACTGGGTATCAATATAGATGTGATCTGGTTGCTTAAAAGTAAGTATCAAGTGTCATTTGAGATACCCTATTGTGTCCTGCCTGGCCATAGCTGCTGCTCCAGAGGAGCATCATGAAGTTGTGGGTCTCCCACAGGTCCTGCATACCATCTGCCTGCCCCAGGAGAATGTCTCAGAGTATCTGAAAACAGCAATAAATGCCTATATTCAGGCAAATGACTGAGTGTCAGTTTGCTGCAAGCCAACAGAATTACTGAAGAAACAAATCACTACCTTCTGAGAACAGAAGTGGCAGAATCTGATCCAGACATTTTTTGCTACTTGCACCCCTTGGGATGAATGTGTGCCAAGTACATTTAAAATGCTGCCTATGGACTTTCTTCCCTTCTCTTGAATTAGAGCGACTATTTATCTGAAAGGAGAAACAGGATAGATATGATCTAATTTACATTTAAAATATACCAAGATTTGTGGTTAAAGATGTAAAACAATACACATTAAGGGAAATGTCAAAGCCATTCATAAAGTAAAATCTGTTTATGGGTTGCAATATAAGCAGAGATTGTATCAAGTTGTTATTTTTTCTACATTATGTTTATTGCAAATTTTATAAATTCTCATTTCATATTAATATTCAGTATTTGTATTGTATGTGGACACTATGTAAACATGAATGTTCACATTGTCATGTTGTTATGACAATTTGGTTCATTTTTTATAACTTCCATAAATTATCTATGAAACTGCAAACTAGCTTTATCACTGGCATCATCATTTTCAGAAGCATATTAAATATTTTGTGAAAAGTGTATCAACATAAAGGAACAAAGGGAATAGCTCATCATATTTGATTATTTTATGATATATTTATATAAATACTTAGTATGGTATGTTTGATGACTGCAATCAGGCACCTGGGACAAGCTCACAAGAAAAAGCTTTAGAAGAGTGTCTGTTTGATAATGAGTTTAAATCATTGAGAATTTGCAAGTGAAAATAGTAAGATTATTATATCTGTGTAATTTCTGGGTTCGGTGTAAGTGTACTGGGACTGGCACCAGCATGCTTTGAACTGCTGCAGTGACAAGGGTAGACCTTTTGCTCCTGCAGATTCATTTTAGTGGTCTGATGTCTCTGCATAGATTTACCCCATGAGCCAATGGTTGAACAAATTCATTCATGTTCATGCTTGTAAGCCCCTGGGACCCAGTACATGTAAAGAAGAGTCTATGACGTTGCATTAGATTTTAACAGCAGGAGCGTCGTCACCTTTCTGGCATTTTCTCTTCAAAGACAGACAAATATAAAGCACTTGCTTTTGTCTTACATGAAAAGCTTAAAAATGCTACAGAAAAGTAGGCACGACACCAGAGTTTCTCTATAATTGAATGGCCATCTCTCCATATAGCAGAAGTTTCAAAGTAACCAAGCATGCTTGTTGCTTGCCAGCAAGTAGGAAAGCGTGAAGCCATACGAATAATCTGGCCAACCAGTTGAATGAGATTTTATTGTTATAAGACACCATTTGGCATGGGTACTTACTCACTCAAAATCATGTTTCATTTTAGAATTTATGTTTTGTTAATTAAATTAATTAATTTGCATTATTATGGAATGCTATAGATAGGTTCTATTGGCTTAGAAAATGAAAACACTTCCAGCCTAATTGGCCAGAACCAGTTCATACCACCTAATTATTAGCTGATGATACAATAATCCTCTTCCTTTTAAATATCTCTTATATCATTTTGAAAAGTTCCGATGCAGTTAAACACATAACATTCCTTGGCACATAACAGATGAACAAGTAAAGTCTAACATAATCTTCAACTTTTTTGTCAATAGTAGTATAACAGAATTCCTGTCCCAAGCATTATGCAGAGAAATAGATTGCGATAAATCTCTTTTGTTTCTGTAGGATAAATGAATGAAACCGTGAGGGGTTTTGGCAAGCTAACATGTTTGTCTATATATCAGTAATTTTCATTTTAGAGGAAGCTCAGATGTCACTGAAAATTATTAGGCAAAAAATGAACCCGAAATCAGCAGGAAATCACACAGAACATCACTGAAGGAAAGGTGAAGCCATGCCTTAATTTACGTTATTGACATATGGTAGTTCCAACTGGGCCTCAAACGAAGCCTTTTAGGATAAACAAGTCAGCATTTGCTTTGCTGGAAAACTTCTGACTAGCTCTTCTGCCAACCTACTCTTTCCACTGGCCTGTCGTTAGTCCAAGAGATTTGACAATATGTGGGGGTGTTAATACTGGAAACCATTTAAAACCTCTGCAGGATTATGTAGATTTACATGTGTTCTCTTTCTAATTCCACACCGTTGACAACTTCAGATTTTCCAGCACCAAAACAGAGTATTTTCAAGATGATGCTGCAGGTCTGGGACCTCCAGGAATAACAGAATACAGTTCAATAAAAGCATCGTTAATGGGAAAGTATTACATCCTCCTTGTGATATGTGGAAGCCACCAAGCCAATGCACAGTCATTTCACATGACAGAAATGCCCAGTGAAAGTATAGCCAGTGATTAGCCACCACTGTTGCCCAGGCTGTTAGAAAAAGTTTTGTAACGGTGACAAGGAAAGCATCACCAAGCAGACCTTGTGGAACCAAATTCACAGTAGTAATATGGGACCATCAGTGTTTTTTAAAAATTTGTCTTAAGGAATGTCACCCCATGTTCAGATGCAGATCCTGAAAACAACATTGTACTCAGAATTGAGTGATGCAAATGGTTTGAGTCATGGCAAACAATGCACAGTCTTATGGGTCTTAAATGATAGTATGGAAAAAAAATCACACTGAAGAAATACTAACATGCTAAAGGAGAATACAGCACCTCTATAGCCATCTATGGAAATTGATAATGGCCTTTTAACGAAACTATGGACAAGGAAGGTCCTCACAGAAATCCTTACTGGTCTACTAAATAAATTGCAACTATCTGTGACATGAAAGATTTACTTAATGTGAATAATTATGTATATATAGGTGATACGCTTGACAGTAGCGATGCCATATAGAGGGACTTTGACAGGCTTGAGAAATGGGCCAATGCAAACCTCAAGAAATTCAACAAGGCCAAGTGCAAGGTCTGCACCTGGGGTGGAGCAATCACCAATATCAGTACAGACTGGGACATGAATGGATTGAGAGCAGCCCTGTGGAGAAGGACTTCAGGATACTGGTAGATAAAAAATTGGATATGAGCCGGCAATGTGCGCTTGCAGCCTGGAAAGCCAACCGTATCCTGGGCTGTATAACAAAAGTGTGGTCAGGAGGTCGAGGGAGGTGATTCTGCCCCTCTACTCCGCTCTTGTGAGACCCCACTTGGAGTACTGCATCCACCTCTGAGGTCCTCAGTACAGGAAAGACATGGACCTGTTAGAGTGGGTCCAGAGGAGGGCCACAAAAATGATCAGAGGGCTAGAACACTTCTCCTATGGAGAAAAGTTGAGGGAGTTGGGGTTGTTCAGCCTGGAGAAGAGAAGGCTCCGGGGAGACTATATTCTATATTTTATGGTTTTTCTTTTTTTCTTGTGAACACATCAATGAAAGGGAAAAAGGGAGAAAGACCGTTACCGCAAAAATTACAAAATAAAATCCCATTGATAAGGTGGAGACTGTTCTTGACCTGGGAACCTGGTGCATGGCTCTTCCTGAAAACTGGAAAAGCTAGATTCCTGTCCTGCAGCATTGCAACCGGCATGGTTCCACAACCCCAATTCTCCAGCAAACCCCCTGTCTATCCAGCAACAGTGTCAGAGACCCAAAATCTGAAGCACTGGGGTGGACATTCAAGTCAGGTTTCCTGCTGTGCGGGAAAGACCCTGAAAGCCCTGTGACTCCAGCCTGTAACCATGGCTTGGTTCCCAGCATCTCAGCCAAGGTTTCCAGAGCTTCCAAGTTTCCTGTTTTGAAGTTATGTTTCGGGGTAAAGAAGTCTCACTTGTAGTGATCTGTACCTGTGGGACAGTCCACATGGCAAGGGTGCTGGAAGCTTGGGAGACCTGCCTGCTAGGAAAATTAATATTCCTGTAAAATGCTCACTGGTGATTGACAAGAATGTCAACCTCCTTGAAGAATTCTGGGATCCTAAACTCTTTGTTTGAAAACCACAAAGATTTGATATTTCTACATTAATTTTCCTTCAAATTGCTTGGGTTTTAAAGGATTTGGTCTAAAAATAAATATATAAATCACGCAGAAGTCGAATGTCTAAATCATGCAAAGCAGGGAAGCCCTTATTTTTTGGCCAGCTCTAATTAACGCATTTCCACTGTTGGTTTCTTTTTTTTTTTCCCCCTGTGAGGAATGCAATTCATTGTTTTGTTAAAATTAGTCTCCTAGCTCAATACTCATCTATATTTGTCTGTGCTTTATTGTGTTACTACTTCTACTACCCACCCCAAATAAGTAATTTCATTATGGGCTCTATTAATAATGGTAGAATCAGGGTTTTTTTTGTGCTGGGCAAGGAGTACAGGGAATGTGTTGGTTTTTATTAATGAACAATGCCAGAATTCCTTTGCAAACTCCAGAAAATTTGTGAGCATTATTAGAAACTCATTCACAACCACATATGAATCACTACAGTTTTCCTGTGCAAGAATGCTTCACTCTGAGTAGGGTATTACACATAATAACTGTGCCACTAGCAAACATCACCGCTATGATTTGCCTTCTATCCACGTCTGCTTGCCAGACTGTTCAGTAGCTCTTTCTCTCTGTCTGTGCTCAGCTATCCTGACTTCTAAGAAACTTAGAAAACTCAGTCAACCAAGAATTTACATTCACTGTTGCTAATGTCCAGAATGCTATTACTTTTAATCTATTTTCAGATATCAGGTGAAATCAATGAAAGACCCCTATGTGATATCCTTTCCTCAAAGGCTTCTGAGAAAAGGAGATACTTATACTAGTTCCAAAGTCCTAGAAAGTTCTGGGAAGAAGCATCCTCATGAACTGAAGCAGAGCATCCTTCCCTATCCAACAGGAAGCAGAAACAATACACGAGATAATAAGCACAGCTATGCAGACTATCCCATATTCATCCATCTATCCATGGGATTAAGTTAGAAACATAGCCCTTAGCTCTTGTTACAGACAGAAAATAGAGAAAAAGAAAGAAAAAGGATATCTTCTGAAGGTGACTCAGCTCTTAGTCAGGCTGCATGATCGTTGTTTACAGTCTTCTAGCCTCTCCACTGCTCTTGGAAGAAAAAACTTAAAGCAACAGTGCTCTTAATTTAGACATTTCTGTGATACACTTGCAACTAGGCAGGACAAATCTAGTCCTGAGTGCTGCTGGACGTACAAGGTAAATTCAACAAATAACAAAAGACTTATTTTCCATCAAGAGTTTGACATTTACAAAGCGACTGCATGACATATCATGCCATGTATTATAAACTTTTTAAGTAAAGGCCCAAGCTGGGCACACATCCAGGAATTATATTAAAAGAGGTTTGGGTTTACTCACATTAATACATTAATTACCCATAAAAACCTGGAGCCTAAGTCTTACTTGATTTTTTTTTAATGCACCATCATGAGGAATATGTTTTACTCAAAGTAACAAATAGTGTACTGTTACTCTGTTATTATACTGGATTGGGATTAGGTACTTCCACAGCAACTTCTTTCACCATCCAAGGAAGACCTCAACCTTGCTGTTCCTCAAGGGAACACCAAGATCTCTCCTACTCCAGCGCTGTGGGAGTTGAAACCAACAAATGGCTAGTTGCAAGTGAGGTGCAAAATTATTCCTTCTACAGTCCACCTGTGTTCCCATCGCAGGGTAGTAATAATTGCAATTATATAATTCCACTGACTTCTGCTACTGACTCCATTTCACCTCCTTGCTCGGAATTTGCCTGGAATTTTTTTATATTTTAAAGAATACAGGATCTATTGTCTTTTGCAAAGTATGTTTGGAGTTTTATTAATGATTTTGCTAGCAATACTCCTTTTAAATGCTAGTCAGGCAAGTTTTTTCTTTTAGAACAAAGCCTTATAGTAATTTCAGACCTGTAGTTAGAGTCCTGAGCAAAGGCAAGAAGAGATTGAAGGGGAAACTGTGTGACCTGCACCTTCCTGGGATGAAAATTTGAAGGTAGTATGACTTAGACGAAGATCACTGGGTCAGGATTCCCCCCAGCCAACTCCCCCTGTCTCGAGGAAGCAGAAATTTGTTACTGGGCCACGTCAGACATCATTTACAGAACCAGCACTGATACCCAGGAAGATTTGTGAGAGCAAAGGTGGAGGATTTTGACATTTAGGTCTTTTACCTTCCCTTCCCTTCTACCCTCTTTTCCAGGTGTGGACTTTCCATCTTTGACCCAGTAGCTTGCAGAAGCATGGAAAAGGAAAGTCAGGCTTTGTCTAGCCCTGTATTTTATAATGTTTTTGTCAACTTACAGTGTGAGAGTTTTGATTTCTTTAATTCCAATTTATCAGAATTCTGCTGATGCCCCACCGATTATCTATGTGAGGGATCATGGTTTCTCACTATTACTACAATTCTGAATAGTTTCAACTTTTTACAGTAGCTTAACTGTAAGCAAGGGTTAAATGATCCTTTACCTGCTGGGAGGTTCATTAACATCAAAATTATTGCATTTCTCAATTATGTGGTCTGATTGCGAGTCATCCCTTCACACAAACTGACAATATCACACACACCTCACATAACAGAAACTCACTTACAAAATACTATTTCAGCCCTTCAGATTTCTGTGCCTCCAATGGAAGCGGCACGGCTGCCCCGTGCTGTACACAGCTGGTGCCAGGCAGCTCCAACGGACCCACGGCAGGACACAGCTAAGCCCAGAAGCCAAGATGGTGTCACCTGTGGGAAAACATATTTAAGAAGTGACACCAATGGTGGATAGGTAGAGGAGGAGAGAAAAAACCCAAAACCCAAGAGGAAGAAACAGCAGAGGGAACACCAAGGCCAGAGCAGGAGGAGGAGATTCTCCATGGTAGAGCTGGTGGTTATTTCATGAAGGACAAGGGCCCCACAAAGAGTCCATGTTGGAGCAGGGGAAAAGTGTGAGGAGGAAGGAGTGGCAGAGACAAACTGTTATGTACTGACTGTACCCTCATTCTCCATCCTCCCTACACCACATGACACAGGTAAAGGAGACAGGAGCAGAGGAGTGAGGCTGAGCCTGGGAAAGGGAGGAGGAAAGTTATTGCTTTAATGTTTGTCATTTTTATTTGTTTCTCACTACCCAAATCCATTTTAATTGGCAATAAATTAATTTTTCCCAGACAAGTCTGTTTTGCCCGCGATGGCAGTTGGTAAGCAATCTCCCTGTCTTTACCTCAGTCCACAAGCATTCTTCTTCCTGGTTTTCTTTTTCTCTCCCCTCATCCTATGGGAATGGGTGAGCATCTGGGTGGGAGTTTGGCTGTTACCAATGGTTAACTCACTACTAAAGCCAGAAGGTTTTTCAAGTACAAGATCTGCATTATCAAGGCCTGTAAAATCAGCTGGAATATGTGGTGCAGAGAGTGAGTTGTTAAATGTCCTCTCTCCTCCATATAATGATGGAGAAAAAGACTTTGTCCTGACAAAGTGAAATCATAGCTGGTAAATTTGCAAGTGATTTCAACTTCCTTTTTTTCTGTAACATGCTGCCAAATTGCCATCTTTGATTACTTCAGTTTCCATGCTGATAGCCTCTCTGACCCTCTAACTTCACCTGGCTTCTCATTTCCTTTCCAGTTCTGGATGAACTCTTCCCATTATTTAAGGAATTTATTATTTGATAAGTTCTTCACCAAGTGATTCTCCCACTTCATACCCTTCACTGCAGAGTTTTCTTCCCTCTTTGATCGCAACATCAACTGTTTGCCCCATTATTTGTTGCTCTGCCCTTTATGAAGCTCTGAGAGGCACACAGCATCTAATCTGGCCTTGTACAACTTCTAATATTGTGGGTCACTCTTGGTAAGACCTTTTGCAAACTGCTGTAATAAACATGTTGCATAACACTATGCATTGAAAGTACCCTCTGTAAATCTAATCCTGCTGGCAATCTTCAGGACAGGAAAGGCAAAAACAAATGGAAGGAATGTAGCAGCTGAGTTAAATTTGTATTATCAAATTTTAAGTTCAAATATATAAAACCAGTAGGGATCTATACTGATATAATATTGTATGGACAAAAATGCAACCAAATAATTCATAAGACTGAATAACTTGGGGGTTTTGTGTTGGGTTTTTTTTCGCCCAGGTAAGCCCACATAAAATTTACTCCAATGGATGCCTGACATCCTCCCTCCTAAGCATCTTCGGATGTGGTTTACCCTGGCAGGCAGCTAAACACCACACAGCCGTTTGCTCACTGCCCCCAATGTGATGGGGGAGAGAATCAGAAAACAGGTAAAACTCATGGGTTGAGATAAAGACAATTTAATAGGACAGAAAAGGAAGGGAAAATAATAATAATGATAAAAGAATATACAAAAGAAGTGATGAACAGTGCAATTGCTCACCACCTGCTGACCGATGCCCAGCCAGTTCCCTAGCAGTGGCCGCGCCCCCCCGGTCAACTCCCCCCAGTTTTTTTGTTCAGCATGACATCATATGGTATGGAATATCCCTTTGGCCAATTTGGGTCAGCTGTCCTGGCTGTGTCCCCTCCCACCTTCTTGCCCGCCCTTAGCCTACTTGCTGCAGGGGCAGAGTGAGAAACAGAGAAAGCCTTGATGCCGTGCAAGCACTGTTCAGCAATAGCTAAAACACTGGTGTGTTATCAACACTGGTTTGGTCACAAATCCAAGACACAGCACCATACGGGCTGCTATGAAGAAAGCTAGCTCCATCCCAGCCAACTGCTCAGCAACAACTAAAACATCAGTGTATCATCAACGTTATTCTCACCCTAAATCCAAAACACAGCACTATACCAGCTACTAGGAAGAAAAGTAACTCTGTCCCAGCCAAAACCAGGACATTGACATTATTATATAACATCATAAAATAAATTATTAATTTGCCTCAAAGCCAGAAGAGCCATCATTAATTTGGAAAGGGGAATGATATATATTTGCAAAATCATGAGATGCAGAGACAGACATAAAAACAGAAATGGGGCTAAATAATCTGAACTCACTCTGAAACAACAAGCTAATTTTTAAAAGACAAATCAAATTAAAAATCAACACTATCTACCTGAGACAGGCAAACAGTGTGAACTGTAAGTCAAAAGCCTTATAACATTTTATGAATTGTATTATGCTACTTCTGATTAAGGTATGGGTATGTCCCAGAATTAAAAAAACAAACAAACAAAAAAAAAAACCCAAAAAAGCTGAACTTGCTATTGAAAGAGCTGGTCTAATACATGACAGAATCATTTTTGTTGATGTTCATCTATATGAATTTCTCTGGAAAATCTTTCCATACTTCTTACTTGGAATATGGAACATGCAAGCTGACTGAAATGCTATAGCACAGGGGAATAGAGGAATAACATACTTTAAGCGAAACCTTCTGAGCACCAAGAATCTTCTGTTTTTTCCCATGTCCTTCTAGGGTGACTGTGTTTTTTTTCCAAAATCATTTGCATGTTATGACTTGTTCCACAAAAGAGTTACCATCCATGGTACGTTAAGATATTTTTTTGGTCTGTGGTTTTCCACGTTGGCATGTCTATGTATTATATTCATATAAATCTTCTGTGCCACCAAGAGTTTTTGAACATAACTCAAACATCTCCAGACTGGTCAATCTACTCTTGAATTCTCAAGAACGTATTTGAAAAGTCAGTGCTCATTTTCCCTTTTTTTGCTAAACAAACTGAATGGGATGCAGAACCCTTGACGATTTATTAAATGGTTCCATTGTAGTCGGAAATCTTACAGCAGCTGGCCAACAGCTGCAGCATGCCCCAGCAGTCAGTACCTCAGCCTTCAATCTGTTGGATGGATTCCACTTTATTCACAACAGTGCTTGTGGTTTTCAGTGGGGTGATCCCAGAAAGCCCAGGGAGTTTGTTCCATTCAGCTAGTCTAAGGCATTAAGTAATCCACCGGCAACTTTCTCTTAACACTGTCTAACTTCTCTGCATGAACGACCTCTTCTTGTTTTTATATTAAGCCCCTGGAGAGGGCAAGTGTAGCCGTTCATGATGTTCTTGGGTTAGTCTCCATTTAGAATGTATGAGCTTCTTCAGGATACTATTCTGGGCATGGACCTTATATTTTTTCTTTTCTACATGTGCCCAAAGTAAACAAGATTGCAACAGTGGGCGAATTATACCCTTTTCCAAATTACACTAAATTTACTGGACTTGTGATTTCCAAAAAAAAGGCTCACTTGCTGTTTAGTCAGTTTGGTGTGTAATTGGGCTTTGGTAGTGTAATCTGAGAACTTGAGGAGCATGGACATAAATCTGGTTTGGACTCAAGTGAAGCCCTTGATCTGGGCAGAGGTACAAACATTGCTTGCAGGAATAAAACTTCTGCTATGAGAATGGATTTTTGGTTGTTCGTGTAGATGTTGAATAATACAGGCTCAAGCACATTCCCCTGTGGTAGGTCATACTGTAGTCTCCACTATTGGCTCTGCTTCTTGCAGAGTTCAACATAGAAATCATTGCTGATTATGGGAATTTTGTTCTTTTTTAGATAGAAATTGTATCAGTCATACTATGCATTGATTTTCTCTCATGTACTGTATTTTGTCTAAAAGCATCTGGTGGTATATGGTGTCAGACACAGCTGATTGGCCTTTGAACACTGCATCTGTGCCCATATCACTTTCAAACCCAACTTCAGCAAGTTGAATGATGTTCAGTGCTCAGCCAGGACATACTTTCTCAAGTGTAATTCAGCTTGCTTGGAGAGAAGGTGGTGTTCAGCCACTGGTGACAGACAGTTTATAAATTACTTTAGTGCTTTATCTTTAAAATGATATATTAAAGACATTGGCTTGATGGGGTTTGGCTCTGGAGCATCCCTCCCTCTTTTTAGAAGTGCTGTAACACAAGCTTGTAAAAATTTCTTAGGGGTTGTCTGTGTAGCTGAGCATAAGTTATACAACTGGATCAGCCAGGCATTTGTCACTGGTCCCAAATGTTATCTCTGAAATAAGTCTGTACTTTAGGCAAATTCACTTGCAGTGTAATGTGAAAAGGGTACCTATGATGGGACAGCCACTGGATCCAAAACTTTTCAGCTTGCCAGCCAAGAAGTCTTCCCTCTTCAAAATTTACAGCCTGTAAAGGAGCAGGTGCAGTTCAGGTGTCTTGGATGCATATCCATTTGCTGGTCAAGAAACAT
This sequence comes from Aptenodytes forsteri, assembly GCF_000699145.1. Taxonomy (NCBI): domain Eukaryota; kingdom Metazoa; phylum Chordata; class Aves; order Sphenisciformes; family Spheniscidae; genus Aptenodytes; species Aptenodytes forsteri. Next base: position 6,551,993 of record NW_008795029.1, read on the forward strand.
TACTCATACCTGGTTATTCACACATAAAAGAAGGCTGCCGAAGAGAAACTGTGACTACTTGAAGCATGAATATGATCTAGCTTTCCAAATGCTAATTCACTAAGTCTTACCAGACCTTTTAGAAACTGCTGGAACTGAATCTGTTTTAAATTATTCTATTTTAAGTGATCACCAGAGTCTAGTCTGACATTCTGCATAAGACAGGCCAAGGAATTTCACTGAGTTCTCCAGACCACAAATCCCTTCTTAGATCCATCAAACCTTCATATCTTTGTCATGCAACTGCAAAATCACAAAGAGTTTGTGGGGTATTTCCAGGTTGTGAATTTGTGGTTTTAAATCCAGACCTTTAGTTATTTAAGTAATAATATAAGATATTTTTGCTAAGACGATGAGTTTTCTGGAAAACTTTGTTCCAATGTGCCAAGATTGCTTGCTATGGAGAAAGGGAATGAAACCAACTATTTCCTCTAAGAACTCCATTTCAATAAAATAATCCTGTGTTTGAGCTTTGAGGAATTGTTCTCACTCATTTTTAACACACATTTCCTTTTCACTTTGTAAATCATCTTCAATAGGCATCTGATCCTGGCAGGACTATGGGTGAAATGGACTTTTGGATTCACCCAGAATGGCATGCCATCTTCCTGCACGACAAATGGGAAATGCAACAAAAGAGATATGTATACTGCTTTACTTAAAAGTGTATTTTCAAATCTTTATTTCCCCCTAAACAGGATAAAAAAATCATAGAAGTCCAGAAATTCTAAAAAAGATAATGCCAGGTGTTTTGAGGGAAAGCTATGGGAACAGATGGCCTTACTGGAGGAGGTAAAATAAAAATTTCTAGATGCTATATTTGAAACTTGGTGAAGAAGAGCAGCTGAATCTGGAGGATGGTGCCAGCATCTACCCTCTGATTTGAGTGAAGAACTTGACAGAAGTGCAGAACCAAAGCAATAAGGGCTGTATTCCTTCTTATTTCCAAAAATCAGAGTGAAGGCTGGCACCAAATTAATAATACAGCCTTCACATGAAGTCCGTGCTTTGACTTCATGTGTTCTACCATACGTGGCCTTGTTCCCAACAATTGTATAAGTCTATAAGCTTCCATAGAGCCAGCACATGTAATCTCCACTGCTGGCACCAATTATGCTTGGCATTGTATCCAAACACCCACTTTGCACCAGATCTGTCAGTATCAAAGCCATGAGGCTGGAACTTTTCCTGTGCTCTGGAATACGTTGATTCAAATAACTCGTCAAAGCTGTAATTACGAATAACTGTTATATCTGCATGCTTCTTTGGGACTGGATATCACTAGAGAGTAGAAAGTTATAATAAAGTTAATTCAGCCATGGCAAAACATACCATACGACACTATACTGCACTATAGGGTCTGTTGTGCAAATGACACCCTGTACCTCAGGAACTTAGGGCAGCAGGCTGCTGCCCTCTTGCAGTGTTGGTCTGCAGTTGAAAACAGTAACGTATACCTCCTTCTCAAACCTATATGCTCTTAACAATTTATACATATAAAATAAATATGCATATCATTTATAGGGTTTTAAACAAACATGCACATACATTATATTCATATTTGAAAAGAGAAGTCTAGACTGCACGAGGGCAAGTAGACCTAGATCATCTCCTCTCTCTAAGGAGATAACACTTGGGATCTACAGGAAGGTACAAAAGGAGCAACGAGCTGATGAGACTCATTGATGATCCACACAGCTAACCAACCGGATATTAATCTGTGGTCCACATGGTGTACTTTGCCCTTCACCCAGCCACCTGTAAGCAGTCCTGATGAAAACCATGGGCCAGTTATTCAGCAGGCAGCTTTGCATATGCAGGTTTACCAGGGAAGCTCTTAGGGCTTGGTTGTGCCTTTCACCCTGGCTGGTGCAGAACACAGTTACACAGCTGAACAGCCCTGTTGTTCACAGCAGGGCTGCACCCTTTCTTGCTCTGCAAAATAGGTCCTGTGTGAAGACAATATGAAGCAAACATATTGACTACTAGTCTTCATCATGTAGCTTGTACCCCTAAATTATAACAATCACGGAGAAGACATGAATATACATCAAGATGTTTGGTCTTCTGTCTGAAAATATCTTCCTGAAATGCTCTTAGCAGATTCAACATTTAACCATAATAGTTACGCAAGTTATTTTGTAAATTGTTCTGCAGAAGAATGAAAGCTGTATAAGTAAGAACTGAGAAGTACAATGAGATATGTATTTCTGAAAATAATTTTAGGGCATTCAGTCCAGCTGTGCATCTCTTTCATTGGTTCCTACACACAAGTAGTCAATTATGTGAAATATTTAAACACAAGACATTCTTTTTGAAACTTGTAGCATCATTTACTTACAGCTCTGTTTTTTGCACATTAGCTTACATTACTAGAAAATGGAAATAAAATAATTTTTATTACAGCTGTATATTCGCAGTTGGCAGAAGGGGCTTGCATTGGGAAAATGGACAAACTGATGCAAGCTCTTTCAAATTGCACACTTGTCGCAACTGCATGCTATGGTTTGATTGACATGAAAGTAGCAATCAAAATACCAGCTTAACCCTAATGTCTTGTATTACTCACCTCTCTCTTTTGTTCAAAGCTTTCCACCACCCTCCCCTTTTTAAAACTACTTGTTTCCATGAAGTTTTCCCAGTTTATTTCCTTAAATCTTGCCTCCCCCTGCTGGTTGTGCAAAACAGAATTTGTGAATAAAATACCACTGTCCCAAAGGTAACTGATGTGAGAGAATGACCAGCCATAAGAAAGGGTAGTCCCAGACCTGACCCTGGAGTAGCATGGGCAAATTTCCATGTATGCACTGGAGGCTCTTGGACCTCCTCCAAGCTGCATTGTTGCTCATTCAGACACAGCAAGATCAACTTTTCTCCCAAACATGATACAAATGCCAGTTTTTTGGGGTTTTTGTTGTTTTTTTTTTTTGGGGGGGGGGCGTTGGTTGGGTTTTTTTGGGAGTTCTTTTTTTTGTGAAACAGGTAGTGTAACGCAGTCTCTGTAAATAGGAGGTTCCACCTATCTTTTAATAATTAGGTGAAGTTAGAAAAAAACGCAGATGGGCAAAGCATTATTTTTGGTTCCACATCCAATACATCTTTACTGAATGACTGTGTACAGTGACAGAATGCATATACTTAAGTTGGTGCGTTTTCTAAGCTGCTAAAAATTTACTGAACAGCCAGCACTTTATTTCTGTAAAGTCTTAATTAGCTTTAGTTGCCATAGGTCTATTTATACCTATCTTCACCCATTTATTCAGTCTTTCTTTATGTTTACAGAACCAGTATAAGAACATCTAAACCGTGATGCTGAAAATGTTTTGCTAATTCAAACATATATGAACCACAGGATGTATAATTTTCAGAACTACGTCTACATGGGCTGCAATTTACATTAAATTGCTGTTTTGGTTAAATGGCACCTTAGCTACCAAGCAACTCTTTGAATAGTTGTTTCTTTAATTATTATTTAATTTTGTGGTTATGACTGGTTTTCAGTTAAAGAGGGTACTACTGACAAATTCAATTAAAGGAAAATAGAGGACTTAATGGTCCATGCTAATGATTCATTTCATAGATAATATTTTATCATTTTCTGTGCAAATTTATAATGAGTGCTTAGCTTGTATTAATAAATGCTTACATTTTGTCTACATAAACTATAGTGATTAAAATATTTTGCTAATGATATCTGTTGATAAATGCTTCTAAAACAATTAGGTCCTTACTTTAAAGTAGTTTTATCAGCACAACTTTCTATGAAGATGCATATTTTGTCATTAAGAAGGAAACACAGATATAGGAATGTAATAACATATACACAAGCAATGTTTTTTGATATTTAAACATCTCATGATATGCATCTGCCACACTCGGGAAAACAAACTTTGAAGAATTATGGCAATCAGTTCAACATGTTATCTGATTTTATAATATCACATGAAGAAGAAGGAGTTTGATAAATCACCTTTGCAGGTATCTGAATTAAGAAAAAGTACTTCTCTATTCCACAGAAGAGGCAGAAATTTTAGTTTCTAGTGTTTCTAAATACTGTGTGTAGGAGTGAAAGGGTGGGTAAGTAGCTATTACAGTCTTGGTTTTACATTTTGCATCTTCACTGATGAAGATATATTGCCTTCCAAAGTGAATAAAGTCATAATTTACAAACTTTTAAACATATTATATAATGTTTTAAGATACCATGCTGTTTTGGGACAATTTTGTTTTCATGGCTTTTTCTTGCACTAAGAAATTAGTGCACAATCATTTGCTTTAAGTAAAGAATGCTATTAGTTTCAATGGTAAAACAGACATATTGCAGTTGCTTCTGCAAACTGCTTGACTAGTACTATTGGGATTTAAAATACATTTTTTCAGGGTTAAGGGCACAAGATAGCAAAAAGAAGGGAGAGGCTGAAGATTTTTAAGAGTAGAACAATAATTCAGGAACACAAGTCTACACAAAACTCAAGAACAGTCACATTCCTAAATCACTTACATAGTCTGTCGATATCTTAGTGTCTTCTCTATTTAAATTTTAGGTGGTGGCACTGGTTAAGGATCGAGATGAATGAGTTACAATTAGTTTAACTTCACGACTCTTAGAAGTACTGAAATTCAGTATGCCATTTGGAAGTTGCTGTCAATTCTTCTATAAAAGATGAAAAAAAAAGTGCCAGATTTCTTCTTTGAAGCAAAAGAGTTCTTAGATCCTTGCCTAAAGAAACTCTTTACGCTGGCAATCACTGCCAAAATCTTTGCGGTTTGTGTTTCTGGAACTTCCAGTGTAAAATCTGTTGATGCTGAAATCTAATGTTATTTAAGCTTCTCAGGAGTAAATAATCAGATTTTAAGAATGTACATAGATCAGGATCATCAGGATCATGCATCAGTGATCTCTGCCAAGTGATGTATGACAATCAGAAATTTAAGTTTGTTTTCCTTTGACAAAGAGTGATGGTAACATATTTTTCAGATTCCATCAAGAACCAGTGAAGTTGCATTCTTGAAAAATTTAGGTCCTCCTCTATATACTTCAGAGCTCCACATACGATCATATTAGTACTCATTTATCCTACAAGAATGTCAGTAAAAGCAAAATGTATTTTTTTGTTTTTAATTTAGAGGTATAAAAAAAATTAAAAATAAAATATATTGTTCTTTGGCCATGATCTTTTTGTTCCTGGCTATTTCCAGAGGAAAAAGCTGAAAACCAAGATTCAGTTTTCAAGTACAACAGAATAGCCACCAGAGTAAAAGGCAGAAATGGCAGTGCAATCTAGGTCATACCTCTGTGTGTTTCTCCGCATGGGAGGGTCACAAAGGTAAATGTTCGTCAATAGGCATACAAGGAATCCAAATAAAGTGGTTCTGTATGTTGCAATTTCACCTCCTTTCATCAAATTTTAGTCAAATTCCATCAATTTATTTCAATATGGAGATTATGGTTTCTTGCCAAAATCTGACTGAGCTGGTGGTGTCCCTGAAACATCACCACAAGGTCCATGGCCACAGCAACCCTAATTTCAGACAACTGGCCAGAGGTGGCCTGATGTCAGGGCTTTGCCACCTGTAGCTAATAGCTGCTGATCTGTTTGCCTGTCTGGAAGCTGATCACGAGGCAGCTGGTGCCCAGTGCCAAGTTCACTGAATGGCAGCAGAAAGGCTGGGGGAGGGTGCACCTTATTGTGTCCTCTGACTGCCTCTAGGGTTTAACCTATAAGCTGGTCAAAAATAGGAACTGAAGTTAGGAAGACTGTCATTACCCTCATGCACTTCTTGAGGAAGTATTTTAATATACAGCTTGTTATTTATCTGGTTTCCCACTTAAAGTTATTCATGTACTGAAGGATTCCCAAGTGCTTTGCAAGTAAGGAAAAAATCACCTGTCAAGGAATTCCAGATGTTTACTTTTTAAAGTTTCTAAGCCATGGAGTGCATACAGCTATCAATCAGGGAGTGAGCCAAACAGGTGACAGATTTTTTAAAGGATTCTTAGGAACTACGCAGACTTTGCACTTAATGTTACATTCATAACTTGGCTATCTGGGTGGATCCCTGCTGCAACTGATTGCCAAATAGTATAGGTTACTTGGAGTGCTTATGTGTGGCCTTGCGACTGCTTCTGCTCAGCAAGCAGGGACTATGGCATCGTGATAGGCAGCCTCTAGCAGCAACTCCATGCAGGGGTGCATGCAAGCATGCACACCCCTCCTACTGCTACCATTCTGTGATGATTATCATAAAAAATTGATAGGCATTTTCCTTTCTAATATTGACCAGCACAATCATATCTATATTCTCAGGAACATTTTCCATCTGTTTGTGGCTATAAACTTCGATGCTGTAATAATAGAAGAACACAGTTGTTTATTTTGTGGCATGGTCCTCAGAAATACTCTTCAGGGGTCAGCAGTCTTTATTGCCACAGTGTTATGGATTTCCACCTCTGAATATTTCTTGATACATTTCACCTGCATGTTTTCCTGTCATTGATAGGAGTGTCTACACTGAATATTCACATTGCAAAGACTGTGAGAGTAGATTCTTAGGGAATTATAAGATACCCTATAAAAGGTATATAAAAATGCATAGATAACCCTATATCACAGCAATGTCCTTGAGAGGTCATTTGGAAATTGGAAAGATTAAGGGGAATTTCCCATAAAAGTATATTTTTGCTAAAATTTCTATCTACTAGATAGATGCCATGCTAAGAGATAACAGAAAACATATTGCTAAAGAAAACACAAGCATACTAAAGTTTGCTACCTCTACTGCAGGTCTCTAGATGCCTGGGTTTGATGTCTCTTCTTTCCTAGGAAAACTTTCTAACATGGGAAAAACACATGGACTCAATTACAAGTAATGGGAAAAGGCTACAGTACCCCCTGGACTCCAGTCCCTAACCTGCTGGATTATGACAGCTTTCACAGACTTCACTGCTACACAACCAGGTTGTTAGCAGGGCGTTTATATCATCTCAGGCCTAGGACAGAGCTCTGGTCTTATCTCACCTTTCCTTAGTCACTTCAATAGACTGCCCAGAGCATAAAAACCAGGATTTTTAGCACATCTGGAATTTGAACGGTCTTCTGAAGTTTCCTGATTTTCTTTCCTTAGTTTGCAGAGGGAGTCCAGGTATGGTACATTTTTCACTTTGACATCTGCAGTTAAATGGGATGAATTCCCCAAACATGTTCTGATTATGATAATGAATAGTGTTGGGTTTGGTTATTGAAAATGCTACTGTCTCCTGATCTTTCAGCTGACCACCTCCTTCTATATCAGTCTGATAACAAGAATATGGCCTAATTTGTGCAAGGTCAATATTTAAACTGTAATAACATCAGCTTCCTCAGATTTATTTTCTCCAAGACTGATAATGTGTGTTACAGAAAGGAATGGGAGCGTATTGTCTGTCTTTTTTTTATCTTTCAAGGTTCAGGTCTTTAAGATACTACTCAATTTGGTAAAGTTGACTTTTTTTTTTCCCCCCAATCAGCAGTCTAAAGAAGGTTGATCAAGCCTGCCTGAAGACTCCAACACAGCCTGGGTCATTTTTATTCCAGAAAATTTTACTAATGATTTATTTTTTTTAACCGTTTAATAAAAGAGAATTTCAATTATTTTAAAGTAGAAAACAGATGTTAGTGAATTTGCACGGGCTAATTAACTTTCTACAAATACCTCAATGTGAGTTCAGAAAGCTTCAGTTGCAAAAATTAAATATATCAAAAGAACACAGTCTAATATGCCCAAAACAAAGTAGAATCATCTGAAATGTGAGCAACATATTAATGGTTATTCAGAAGCAGTTGAATTTCATTGTTTTTTACGTGAACTGCATTAAAAAGGAAAAAGAAAAAAAGGGCATTTAATTTTTTTTTTAAACTACACCACCACAAAAATCCACCTAAAAAGCCCATGGGCTAAATATTAGGCTGCAAATAAGGTAGGAACTCCTGTGTTTATCCCTGAGCAAACACACAGTGTCACTTTACTTAGCAGCCTCTGCACCCAGTGCAGTTGTCTAAGCACAAGTTCAGGGGCTGAACTGAAGGTTCAGACCTTTCCTTGCAGCTAGCAGAATTTTTCTAGTAGGGCCATGATTTCACAGGTAGATCTTCTCCCCTCAGTTCTTCAATACATGAATCTGACTGCTGGGACAATAATGTCAAGGGAGCCAATGATTTCTCAGGATTCCAGGCATGGATTATTTTGTTTACATGACTGGTTACCAGTAGGTATTATCTCTTAATTTTACAGATAACGCAGTATGTTTTTCATTCCCTCTTCCTCCTTCAGTCACCACTGTCCATTGCTCCTCCAGAAGACCTACTGTACTGTTCAGGTACCTAATTCAGGTGAAATTCAGGATCTTAACTCATGATCTCCTTCAGGAAGCCAGCGGCTTGGCCTTTCCATTGGCTGTGTAGAGGATGTAGGCATTCGCTGTAGGATAGGTCTTGCACTGACCACATAAAATTTCAACATTTTTCTGTCTCGTGCAATTATTGCCTCATGTGGATATATTGGATCCAAATCATAAGATTTAGCAAATAACTGCTTAGTTTCAAGAAAGGAAGCTTTCCGTGGAAGGAAAGAAGGAGTGAAGGAAGGAAATGGGGATGTACAAGGCTGGAAAGCCAAATTCTAGGACTCTTGTTCAATCATAAGAAAAGGAGACAGAGAAAACCTGGTACTAATCTTCAAATATATGGAAGGTGGCTTCAAAGAGAAAGAGTGCAGATTGTTGTCCGTGTTTGCTGAAGATGCGACAGAGGATAATGCTGAAAACTGCAATATGGAACATCGAGTTTAGACATTAGAAAAGACAAAAGAAGAAACAATCTCTCTCACTTTAAGGGCAGTGAAGTAAATGAATAGACTGCCTAGGGAATTTTTGGAATCCCCATACTGGAGATTTTTAAAAACAGGATAGACAAACATCTGTCAGGGATGATTTAGGTACAGCTGGTCCTGCCTTGGGGTAGGAGGAGGGATTGAGCAATCTTTCTAGCTCCCCTCCAGCCCTATTTGCTATGAATCTATGATAAGCGGCAATAATACTTCAACGGTAGACACTGAGAGGTCACTCAGGTAGGGAGAGAAAGGAAAGAGTAATAGCGAGGAAAACCCATGAGGGTTTACCAGTCCTTAGTATCTCTCAGTTCCCCAACTGCACCTTTTTCAGGAATATTCCCACCAGAAAAAAAGATGTTATGAAAGCAAGTTTTATTAATATTTTGAGATGCCAGAGTGCAGGACCAAAGTTGGAAATGTAATATGGAAGATAGGTCAAAAGACGAAAAAAAATCAGAATCCAAGCAGAGGTAAGGTAGCTGTCATAGACAAAGTCCTTTATTCCCACAGTGTTTTTAATGGTGTTATCAGGCCAAAGAAGATAAGACTTTTTACATTAATCTTCAAATGTTGCAAAAAGACATTTCTTCTTTTGGTCAGTGTACTACTTAACAACTCTCAGCCAGACCCTGAGACAATTAAAATAGACCAGATGATTATGACAACTTTAATGCAAGTATACGACAGCTTTTCCCTAGGAGTAATATGAAAAAGTATGTAATATTTTGCATTAAAATATATTAGCTGAGAAGCTGATATATGTGACATATATATGTGAAGCTGATTATATTTAAATACTTTATTGTAAGGCTTATGCACAGAACAACAATGTTAGGACAACCACATTATTTTTCCTTTTCATGAATTTTGCATGTTTAACCACAGAGCAATAATGTTGTGTTCAACATTACAATGGAATAAAACATTTTGTGTTACTTTAAAAAAATATTTAAAAATACTTTAAGCCTGTGTCATTATTTTTAGTACATTTTAGCCTGTTACAGAATCTCATGTTTTATTTGATTTTTTTTTTTTGTTTGGTGGGGGGAAGCAAAATGCAAAAATCACAGCATCCATGCATCCAATGAATCAGCTGGCACATCATAAGCATGCTTCACATTTTTCTATCTCTAATATGAGGCCAGGCAGAAATTTATTTCTGAATCTTATTCAGATGAATGGTCAACATTTTTTTTCAAATGGCACCAACCCAATATTTTAAATTTAAATATTGATTTTTAAAATTTGTCTGAGTTTTACCTTTTTCTCTGCCATTATCTCTGGCAGAAGTAGGTTTCTTTGCAAGCACACACATGGAAATCCTGCTTAAATACATATGGAAAACACTTAATAAGTGAACTATTTATGTGATCAGCTCTATACAGCATGCTTGCTTTCTGTTCCTATTTCACAGGGCCCTAATCCTGATTTAAGGGTAAAAATTAACAACTGGCATATGTATCAATCATTTCAGACTGGTCTTCAGTCATCACTATGCATACACATAGGCAGTATAATCAAATCTACAAGACCAAGTAATTCTTAAACAAGGCATGTGTTTTTCTTTTCATTTATGCCATCACTTCACTGTACTGTTGTTTACTTTGTACGTAAGTAAGGAGTCAGTCACTGGACTATTTTTTACTAGATGATTTCAGATATGTATTAAAATGGAATTAATTTAAGTAACTCAGCTAAGACCATTTCCCACTATCTGCTGTCATTTTCATATTTCCCCTCAGAATAGTCATTATCTGCAATAAAGATTTGACTTTACCACTAAACAGATCTGAAGAATCAACAGTATCACTGGATCAGCCTTTATAACGCAAAAAACCCTCTGATTGCAGCGACCGTTTTGTTTGACAAGAGGGTGTGGGCAAAGCAACGGTAGAGAAGAGACATAGTTGTATCCCACTAAGAAGCAGAATTTAAATGGCATAAAGAGCACAAATTCTGTGATATGACAAAAACATCTCCTTAGCCATTCCCAGCCAAGCTTCACATCCTGCATTTCTACTCCAGTGATCCTGCAGCCTGCTACAGACACAATAAGGTTTGTCAGGAACCGCGTGTCTGGGCTGACCACTTCTGAAGGCTCCGGGTCCATGCAGAGCCGCTCACGTTTCTGCACGGCTTGTGCTGGACAATGTTGTACAATCAGTTTCCAAATGCAGTGCCGCTCAGTGCAGTCACACGTGTGCAACCTCAAAGGGGGAAAGAAAATGGGACAAGGTAGGGGTCAGTGACAAGTGACCATGCACAGCTGGGGTATGGATGAAGTGGAGTGGCAACAAAAATGATGGGATTTTGTTCTCCCATGCTCCGACAGCAACTTATGGGAGACATTCCCTCCCTCTTACACACGGACGCTGCAGAGTAAACTGCCTTTTAGCTAAAAAGAAGGCAGTTATAGCCATAAAAGGCTAAGTACAGCTCAGTTACAGACCTGAGGGTAACGTGTTTGGTGACAGAGAGTCTAAGAAGCACTGAATACACCAGTTAATACTTCAGACGTGTAATTTTCCCCACTACAGGTTTCTCTTTTATGCTGCTTGTTTATTGGTACTCAAACAGATCTAACAAAGCCCGAGCAAAAAGCAGAGGATGAATTCTTTGCTGCCCATGCCACAGGGAGATTACTTTTAGTTTTTCTATATTTGAACAAAAATTAAGATTTTAATATATAGAACACAATTTCCCACAGATTATCTTTATTGTTTGCTAATTACCTATGTTAAAATGTATTAACAAACATTCCACGAAGACATTGAAAAGCAAGAGTTAGCAGAAATCCTGGAATATGCACAAAGGAAAACAAGCAAACATTTACAATTGCAATGTCCCAACACAGTTCTATTAACTGCAGCTCTGATTTATTTCCCCATCCTCCTGTTCCAAGATCTGCACCTTGTCTTTTTTCTTTAGGATGAACAAAGATCATGGAACAGATTGTAAGTGAGGCAAATTGCATGTCTGTTTATGCTTGTGTTACACATATTCTATATATCATTTGCAAACTATTCCCCAAAGAAATGGTATCAAACTTTTGGGGAAGAGAAAGGATCTGATGACAATCTGTTTTCATTTCATTTCTTTCAGATGCTCCATGATATTTCATCTGCTTTATCTGCTTAGATTCATTTCTTGTACTGCAGCTATTGCTTTCCCATCATTGCCCGTTTGTTTTCTTTTGTTCTTTTTGGCTTTAATGTTCATTAACTATATTATTTGATTTGATGATGCCATCACCATTAAAAGAAAACCAGTTCAAGCCTATTTGAACTGAATCTTACATTTGCTTTGTAAGCACTCTACTTTAGACAAAATATAAAGGCTTCTGTATTTTTGGCTTTGGTTTGGGGTTTTTTTTGTTGTTTTTTTTTTTTTTTTTAAATACACACACACATTTAAAAACATAGCAGAATTCCAAAATCCCTAACTTATGCACACATTTGATCTGCAAGTTTTAGCACCAAGGTAATTTTACTTGGATGGTTTATGAAGTGATTTAACATGAATGTCTTTACTTTTTAAGCTACAAAACTTTAAAATAAAGTTCTTCTGTTCTTCATCTTTTCATCTGGGTACTGTCAGCACTGAGTTGGTTTGAGCAATAATTATTAAACAGTTTTGACTAAAAGGTAACTTCAGCTGAACACCAGAATTATCAAAGGTAAGTGGTCAGGAAAAAGCAGAACTCCTGTGAAATGAACAGAACTATTAACAGTGCTTGCCAAAGACAAAACTCTTATCAGCACTTTGGAATACCTTTTAGCTAAACAAAGATCTATCAACTTTAACAGAACTTCCTGCCTGGAAATGTTTTCCTCTAAAACGACTGTTAAAATGAGATTTATTTTTTTTTAAAATTATTTTTAAATCAACAGGTTACAAAACCTGTAAATCAAAGAAAAAGCTTCCCCCCTCAAAAAAAAAAAAAAGGTAACCTTGATTTTCATCTCAATTCCATCAGCACGCAACAGGAGCAACTCCTTTAAATCAATAGGGTGTCATCAGGTATTTACAGAGCAAAATCAAGCTCTTTAAGACAGATGTAATTAAAACATTTGATAACACCCTATCTTGCGATCTAGAAAAATTAATATAATGAATATATTTTTTTAACTAACAACAAACAAACAAACAAAACACAAAACCAGCCCCATTCTTAGCTATTTAATGAAACAAAGTGGATAAATCCCACCCAGGGAAAACTTTCAGTCAATCAAGTTGCACTGCAGATTCATTCAGTGAGAAGTGTTAGGAAAGAAACAATAATATTATGACGTAAGCTCGGTGTATTGATGGGTAATATTTGCTTATGTAGGTAATTAATCATCGTGATTAATTATACTAGAAAGTGAACAGTAAACCAAGATTACTTGCCTATGGGTAGAGACCTAGGAGTTGCATATGTACACATTCACTAATAAATGATAAGGATCACTGGTGAGGCAGGTTGCAGAGCTTGGGAAAAGTAGTAGTTACTAAGTGAAACCGCTTTTGGCAACTATTGACCTTCGAGTCCTTAACCTGGAGGATATATAAACAACACAATGTTCTCTGGCAAGTTTTCCCTGATAACCTGCTGGAATAGGGACAGAATATCCTCAAGCCATTTTGCATGCACAATTTAACAATTATGTGGTCAGAGGAAGGATGATTCTGTTAAGCTGCTGGGAATGGTAGATGTTTACAGGCTTTACACATTTACAAAGGAATTTCAAAATCTAACACAGCATAATCAATATCAACTCCAATTCTTCTATACTGAGATAAATGATATCGAACACTGTACCGGGAACACACTCACACACACAAACAGAAAGAGAGGAAGGATTCAGACTGCATAAAGCGGATCATATGAATCAAAATCGTAGCACTGGCAATCCTGGCTTAAGGACAGAATCTTAAAGTGAGGCTGATTCTCTTAGCACGGACAATCTGAAAAATTATTTTGATGTATTTAAAAGCAGGGTATTTTAAAAAAGAAACATACTAAAATTATTTCAGGTTTCTATTATAGTTGAATAAAATCTTTCAAATCTATAGCAAAAGTTAGTTTTAGATAATTATTATAATCAGGAACCATGCTCAAAATGATAATATAAATGGTTTGTATTTCTACCTTTTCATTTTAATTTTATGTAAGTAAAAATTTTGCAAAATAAACATTTTGCAATCCACATTGCAAAACATTGTAAACCTCACAATGCAATCCACATTAAGCTGTGGATGCACACAGAGTTTGTCTTTTGAATTTCTTTTAACTGTCAGCCCTTCCAAGTTTTCTTGGTTATATTCAGGAGGCAGAGGGTAAGAGAAACAGCACATCCCAAATCCTTCACTGCCACAGTTTTATTTCTAATTGGTATTTCCACACTCTCCATGCATTCATCAATCAGATGTAAATTACAGCATGCCTGATTGCGTCTCCTTCACCCTAACCATTCCCTGCTGACGGGCAGTGCTTGCCAACTGCTGCAGCGAGCAAGATGAGCGGCAGTAACAGCACCTCTACTGTTTTGGTAGGTCTTGGCTACCACCAGTAGCACAGATAACAGCTCCTTGCTTAACACCTATTGAACGTCTTGAGCACAACTGTCCCATTGAAGAATGCAGCTGTCACCCTTGATCAAGCACGAGACATCACTGCCGTCAAGTAACACAAAAGAGTATGTCCATAAATTCACACACTGTTGCAATTTCAGAGGAACTCCTTCCTTTCTACTGCAAACAAGCACAGAAAAATGTCTAATGGGTGGGGAGGGAAGAGGCATAGAAGATGAAAGTTGCAAAAAAGCTTTTTTCATAATACTCAAACCTAGTGCATGATCAGAGAAAATACTGTAGAGTCAATAATCTAAATAAATCAGGAGGATGTGCTGTGCACCACCGGAACGGTTTAATAAGGATGCAAGCTCAAATACTTACAGCCACCTACAAATGTAGTGCCCAGACTTTATTCTATGGTCTCCACTGTGCTACAGTACAGTTCTCATGCCGCATAAGCATGGATTTAGCATATTTTAAAGCAGAATGATGTCTAAAATTACCCTCAGACTGGCATTGCCCCAACCCAACTTTCTCAATAGGCCATACCCTGTTAGCTAGCCCCAGTGAGAGGATTGCCAAGTCCAAAAGGAGGCTGAAGAGATGTTTGTGTGAGGGACAGTGAGGGGGAGAGGGACAAAGAGGAACAGTGGGAGGAGAAGGGCAGAGATTGCATTGTTTGGCCCAGTGAACAAGGTAAAGCAATCATGGAAATGCAAGGATCAAAACTATTTTTTTTTTTCAATTGACATGTACAAGTTTAATGGCAGTATGGATGATAACACTGCATTTCACTGACCCTAGCAGTATTTTCAGGGAGCAGGAAGAATGAGTCCTGTGGGTGTCACTTGCAGAAAAGTATGAACTGTTCACGAACAATTTCATCATTGTGCTAGGCAGAAACAGGCTTTCCTTCATCTTCACAGATAGATGTCGTTTTGTTCTGTGTTTTTCTTGAACCAACATCTTGAATGCAACCTTCTGTTTTTGAGTGACTAAGATTGATGTTCCCTCATCCCCGCCTGCGAACACCGAAAGTGAGCTCGTTGTTTCTGTGCCCAGCACTGAGCAAAGGCACTGGGGTATCCAGGATGGAAAGGCAGTAGCTTTTACAAGACTCAGGTTTGAACATCAGGAGTGGCATCTGGAGGACAAACCTGTTCAGCTTATGTGAGAGGCAGGTCTTCCATTTGGGGCACAGAGATCAGCCCCTGTTATGAATATCTGAACTGCATGGGGGTTGCAAATCTTGTCAAATGCTGTGTAAAAGTGCACAACTGAATTCATCTCATTCAATGATCCCCTGGCCTTTGAAAAATTTTTAATGTCCATGAGTGACCCAACAACATTTCTAACATCATTCGTATATCACAATTCAATCACTATTATATCACAAAATATACACCTTTGTATAATATTCAGAGCATGTTTTGCAGTCCAAGGAGGTGGGAGTGTGGGAGGAAAGAGCAAAAGAAAAGGTTATGTGTGAAGTGCCATGGACATAAGAGGACAATCTAAGTGGAGTGGTCAACTGCTACCTGAAAGGATGGGAGAGGCTATCGGTAGCTGGGACAAACAACAGAAGAGTTTGTTCTGCTTCCACCTCTGTCATCGCCCTGTGTCAATACTTTCAGCAAGACATTTTGCAGTCTTTGTGTCTCTGTTTTCCTTTTCACGCTTTGCCTGTCTTGTCAATTAAGCTGTACATTCTCCATGGACAGAAGTTAGAGGTGTACATTACACTTACAAAACAGGAGTGTGATTATGATTGGGATGTATTTTACCAGATGTTACTTTACTATTAATAAACTCCTTGACTGCTTGTTTTATCCTCCAGGGCTGTGTGTTTAAGGAGACCCCAGTTCCCTTTGACTCCCCTTTTAACCAGCGTCAGGGTGGTTAGATTATTCCCCCAGGTCATGGAAGACCCAAGTTCAGATCAGCACACGTCTGCCTGAGCAGACTGACTTTCCTCCTGTCACATCTGTAAAACCATGACACCATATGACATCTAGGGATGGGTTTCTTAACATCCTCTGCTGGTAATGCTGTTCTCAATGATAACTGGAGCTCTGATCCAAATCAACGACAAGGCCACTGTATTGCTTTCACCGCTGCTTTCGCTCCTTGACCCAGTGGAGTGAAACAGCAGCCCCCCCAGCAGGGCAGAATTCACCTCTCCTCCTTCCAAGTTGCCTTAGGCAGCTGAGCTGTCTGAGCTACATGCCTTATCTGTTAGGAGAAAACCAATGGCAGCGCTTTTCGAATATTTCTAAACATTTCTTCAGGCACAGTTACTTCACACATTTAAAACTAAAGTCACAAACAGCTCTGAGTTGCCAGAAATTTCATTTCTTCAGAAAATAAATCCTTTCCCCTCCCACAAAAAAAAAAAAAAAAAAAAAATCACTGCACTACTCTGTTCCATCATTTTCATAGCTTTATGGAGAGAATGACTGATTCATCAACAAAACATGTTGGAAAGAGAGAGATCTCTCCAGAGGACAGAAGTACAACATTGCGGACCAAATAAACAGGAATTACCTAAAAAGGCAGAGATGAGCCAAGAAAGAGTCAGTCACTGTCAAGGCGTTCAGGATTACAGGTTGCCTGTGCACTTGGAGAGGGAATTCAGTGTCTAGAAGAGGCAACAAGATATTCAAGCCATCAGTACATCCAGGAGAACTGAGGCCACATCTCATATAAAATAATAAAAGAGGGTTGGGAATAGCTTCAGCAACCACAGGTGCAAACGAATCCCAAGGGAAAAGATGATCATGACCAGGACATGGGCAGGCTGCTTGGTGGAAGAGTTTTTTATCAACAAGGTCCAAATCCATGACTGAGGAGAACAACCTGACAATTCGACTTTGAGAGGGAGTTGACTAGGGCACTTTTACCATAATGAAGAAGGCAGATTACTGGGACTTCAGAGAACTGAATTCTCAACTACCTGACATATCGTGAGAATTATAAGACTAAGTAAGCAAGCATAGGAAAAAAAAATATTAGAAAAGGAGTTCTGAAGCTCTGCATTTTAACTCATATCTTCCCACTCTGGAGCCTGACAAAAAATTAGACAAAATTAGACAAAAAATGCAATATTAGAAATAAAAACAGGGCATGAAATGGCTTCCCATTACAGAATAAACTGTAGTTTATAGAAGTGAAGTAAAATGCCATCTCTACTCTGTAATAATCCCTGCAAACTAGAAATGAACAGAATGAAATGGGTTTTGAGATATTCTCAGTGAAAGCAGAAAGTCACTAACACATCTGTAATTGCCAAGGGGCCAATTCTTCATAAAAATTTGTATACTCAGGATGCCCATGTCATCACAGCCTGTTACAAGCAAGTATTTTGCTCTTCTGCAAAACACCTGCTTAAATACACAACATAAGTGGCTGTATTAAAGTACTTATCTCTGAATATGGAGAGGGCTTCTTTTTGGATTTGTAAATATTCCCTTAAAAGGAAATACAATAGCAGAGTGACAAAATGTTTCCATTGCGGCTCAAATTAAAAAAATACAGCAGTACCTTAAAAGTAATTTTCTTTTTTTCTTACCTTACAGACCATCCTTCTGGAAGGACTCAAAGGAGAAATATGTTGGAACTCAATTACCTGTGCTAGTGAACCACCTACAGATATTTAAAAATAGCTACCTCTCACAGATACCCAGTGTGAACCAAGTGCTTTTTTTATGTGTGCCTCTCATGTCTCATTAACATAATAAAATGCAGCATGTACCTTTTCACACTGCTGGAAGAAGCCCAAAATGGTCAATAAAACACTAAATATAACTCAGTGACCAGTGAATTTTTCTCTGATCACTTAAATATTTTTCTTTGCTTTACCTTTGGTGAGCAATCAAATGAGGGTCAAGCAGCTACACCTCAGTCAGATATACCTGGTGTGTCTGGGTGAAGCACCAAAAGATAAACCCTGAAAGTTTGGTGCATCCTTATGAAAGTGCCACAGGTCTTCAAAAGGGAATCAAAAGCCTTGAGCATAGGTCAAGATTGTTTCCACTTGGCCTCAAACTCCTGTGGAAACCACATGGTAAAAAGGCAGATGAGAAGTTTTCTCCAAATGCCTCAAACACCTGCAAAGCCAAACATCTGCTCGGCCTGACTGGCAGATGAAGGCAGGAGTCAGCAGGTAGATATCATTACAAGTCAGCATCTCAAACAACTTTTTCTTCTCTGTGTTCCAGTTCTCATGCTTGTCTGATATGGAAGAGAAACAATTGCCTATTTTTCAAAGAAAAAAGAAAGGAAGAGGACAAAATAGAGGGACAAGCACTATAAAAAAGAAGGAAAATTCTTATTCAGAGAATTCCTCTCCACCTCATTTTAGCAATTTCATGATAGGTGTGTACAGCTATCATAAAACCTTCAACAACATCTCAGTCTGTTATTGAACGACCCTTATTTTTAAACCTCCATTAATGTTCTTCCTGGTCAAATTTTTTACTACCTTCTTTTTTATGTTGTTCTTGCAACAGCACTGCATCAGGTAAAGGTTAGTCTCATACTGGAAAGATTTCTTTTCTTAGGATGTTGCAATTTTTCTTATTGATATATTCCTGACTTAAACTAGCACATTTTCACTAGAATTTTCCAATTGTATTCACATATTCTGAATATAATTCCCATTGTTTCAGGGTAGCTTCTCCTCTACATTGACTTGTTAGCACCATATTTTTGATAATAAGGTACTCCAGTACTGAAGCTAGGAATCTTTTTTAGGATCCACACACTTTCATTTGTGCATAGGAATCTCTGATCTATATTTACAGTAGCTTTATCATTTAACAGATGTTTGGACAGTTACAGTCCCCTCTGGGACAGTACTGTGTGGTTTTGAACTACTCCAGAGTTGTTCTATGAATATTTTTCCTCACTCTCTTATAGTCCTGGGGGTCTGTAACAGATGCTAATTGCAGTTTCTTCTTTGTTTTTTGATAATCTAGTCTTACCCAAATTATTCCACTGCTGCCCTCATCATTACCGAATTGTATCTTACTGATTTTCGAGGTTTCAAGCAGGAGATAAGACCACATTAGCTACAGCTTATACACACACACAGCATAGCTTAAAAGTTTCATATGTGCATATGGAGATGGTGAGAGCATTCAAGAAATAGGGGCTTTTGGCAGAGAACATCCCACACCTCCTGTCCTTTCAGAAATATGCCTTGGAATAATTAGCAGCTCCATCTCAACTTCCCAATTTGCCACAATGCTCTCAGATATTATGCTGCTGCTCCACAGTTTTCAGAGGGGCTTATCATGCTGCATGCTGATCTGTTCCCTGAATGAAATGTTTAAGACATTAATAGCATGACCTTGAAGCATATTTAAACAGTTTATGTTATGTGAAGGTTGCCGACTCCTGCAGGTGAAGATGCCGTATTATGTAATAGCGCCTGTGTTCACTATGCACTACGTGTACCCTGGGGCCGCATCAGAATAGCCAGCTCCCTTGCTTCAGAGAGAATGGGAACTTTTCACAAGTAACAGCCATAATAAAAGTTCAGGTTGTACTCCATCTTCTAATTCAGTGGAGGCAGAAGGCAAAAACTATTTTGATAAAGTAGCAAATATTCCAATTCCAGAACTTAGGACTCCAGTGGAGAATGAAGAGGCAGACAATGCTATCTATTTATAGTACATTTTGCCTGAATCCCTTCTTTTGTACACAACAGCCATGGTCTTTCATGCAGAACCACTGTAGATGGACAGCTGTGTGTCTAAACATCTGTGATGAACAGAACTCAGATGGGAGCTTAAAAAAAACAGCATCAACATATTCATAAGTTGGTGTGGGAACAATGAAAGCACATATTGTAGGTCTGAAGGAAAAAGGCAGAATCAGCTTGTAAAAAAAAAACCCATGAAATTCTCTAAGAAATTCTTTTTGCAGATGTCAGCATAAGCTTTCTGCCTGATTTAGTGTAGCAGTAAACTCAGGAAGGGGACAAAAGAAGTAGCTTTGACCAACCAGGAGTTTCAATGAAGCACCTATAAATCTGAAAATCAAAATTTGAGCATAACTTGATCCAGAAGAACTATAACACCTCAAAAAGAAAATGAAAGAAAAAAAGAAAGAAAGAAAAAAGTAAACTGAATTAGCTCTGTTTTGCTTGTGTATAATATCAGATCAAGATCAGACTAAAGCCAAAGGCACACAGATAATAATCTCTGAACTTTCCAAGTTTCCATTAGTATCTTTAACTGGCTTTCCACTTGTGAATAAGGCAAGTTTGATGCTTTAAAAAATAACTGAATAAAATAAAATTAAAAATCCTGCATTGCTGACCAGACATCAGCCTGAGTATCAAATTTTGTCATCCTCACTTGTACTGATGCTACCTTAATTTTCAAGTAGTTCTAATGATAGCTGGCAGGAGTGAGAGGATATGACTTGAAGCAGTTTAAGTAGTTTGTTATCAGCATCTCTCTCCTGTAGAGAATGATAATGAAGCATATAGAATGCATCTTCACCTGAATTTGATCCCTATTATTCATTTAACTGTTTAGATGGTTTCTAGACCTAATAAAATTTTCTTTACATTAAAATACATTGCCAGAATAAGATAGAAGCTCTCTCCTCCTTCTCTTTCTTCAAAGATGATGCGCAGAGCTCTAAGTAAAAAATTATGACCCTTGTCTTTAAAGTTTCCTTTTCTCTGTTCATAAGCAATTTCCTGGAATACCTAGTGGTATTCCACTAGAGAGAGACAGAAACTCCATTGGGATATAATTCCCCTTATAGGCATTTCCAACAGTCTTCAGTGAGTTTGACATGTATAAAACTGATGGGATATAGTGGACTCCAGCACAGGGATACATTTCAAGAATATATTGCATCAAACTGCATATGCCGGTACAGTGTACAATTTCTGCTGCATTGACTATCTGCTGTCTCTTTTTACTGTAGTTTCTCACATGTGAGAGAAAGTCACAGCTCCCAGAGTGGAAAAATCTAAAACTTTCTTACCTTAAGTTAGGATATAATAATTTTTGCTCTTTAAAACTGCATACTTCTTTTCAGTAATCAAAAAACCCAAACCCGCAGTACACAAGAATTCTGTCTTATAAATGCATGCTCCCCACATGACCTTAAACTTAAAGAAAAAAGTCACAAAATCAATGCTTCCAACCTTTTAACTCACCATAAATGAAAAGGGGGTATCTGTGAGTTATCACAGAGTGGTAACTGTGAGTTATCTGCGAACAGACTAATTTTCTCAAATATATTTGTTATTCAAAATTAATGTATAAATTTCTGTGAGTGATTCTTGGCTTGATCACCAGTATGAGAGCAGTCTATTGTAGGCAAAATAATGACACTCATATATTAGAGCTGCTTTGATGAGATATAGAGGTCACACATTACGTATCCAGATTCCCTAAGCAGCAATCTCAGCTCCAACGTGAGCTCCAACATTACATATTCACATCTTCCTGCCTTCTGGGATTGAGGCAGTCTTGATCAATAAGAGCTTTTAACTAAGAAATAATAGAGTAGTACTCCGTTTCCAGGGACAGAAAAAGGAAAATCTGGCAAATGACGATAAAGAGATATGCTGAACAATCATTCATTTATTAGCCACTACTAGGATCTAAAGTCTTTCCTTGTTCCTCATCATTTTGCCAAATGCTGACATGATTCAAGTTTCTCTTAGACTCTTCTGTGAATCTTCAAGGATGGAGAAGTGATTCTGCCTCTAAAACTGCACTATTATCTTCACTGGGGAGAGATCTGGGAAAGGAAACATTCCAAGTCCCATGTTTGGGAAGCCTCCGCTATGAAAAGGTCTTTAGTCAGTGCTCCTTCCCATGAGGCCCTGGCTCTGGACATCACGTCAACTCATTGTGTTCTTTGGGCAGAGATCAACTTCCCTTTTCTCTCTTTAGAGCAAAGCTGCCTCTGCCCTTCCCTGAATATGGGGACAAAACCATCTGTCCATCGATATGCCTTATTTCACACCATCCACAGTCGTAACTGAAATGGGAGAAAGCCCCAGTGAACTTGTGTTCAGTCTGAAGCACATGATGGTCTCCATTATACAACCCTGAAAGAACTGCGGAATTCCCTATCTTGGAAATTTCCAGAATTTGACAGGACAGGACCCTGAACAACCTGATTGCCCTTGCTTTGGACAGGAGGTTGGTCTAGAGACCTCCAGAAGTCCCTTTCAACCTACATTTGCCTGTGACTCTTATCCACATTAGTCTTGTGACCAGTAGCAAAATTTTTTGTTGGGTATTGTATAGCCTCAGAAGAATAAACAGAACACTTACTTTTAAGAGGTAGAGCCAACGAATATGGCAAAATGATAGCTGATTAGCCATATCAAAACATGCCGGACTTAGAGCAAACATAAATGGAAAATAAAAATTAGGAACATGGATTTAACTGCAACACATGAATACAACACATTTATTTACCAAACATTCATTGTGCTAGAATAAGAAGATATCTTTCAGTGATGAAATGCACTGATTTTTTTAGAAAGGCGAATGCTTGTAGTGAATAGATCTAGGCTCAGACATGTTATTAGGTCACAAAATGATGATAAGCTGCTGATCCCTTGCAGCTGCTGGAAACATGTTTGTGTATCTGGAGTGTATGAAGTGAGGAGGTAGTTCAACCAGCAATCAAGAAGTATTAACACCCTTGCATAAGACCTTGTTTAGAACACTGTCTACAGATATGTTCAAGAAAGATACATTTTAACTAGAACATATGCTGAGAAGGTTTATTAATATGATAAGGCAATGGAGAGTTCACTGTTTAAGAAGAAACTAGAAAACCAATCCAAGATAAAATGATCTAACAATAGGAGAAGTGCTACAGTTCTTGTTCATAAATGTAACGGGGGATAAACAACAGGAAGGAGAAAAAAAACCCAACCTATTCAAGGCAAAGCATGAGAATAAGAACATATGGCTATAAACCAGGATGAGTAAATTTAATCTGGAAACCTCAAGGTTCCTGTCTGCTAGAGAAATTAGCTTCCAATGGCAATTTGCAACAGTACTGGAGGGGGGGTGTGAGGGGTAAAGGGTAATTTAACTAGTGTCAAGACTGAGTTTGATAACCATGTCAGTGAGATCGCATTATGATGTTGCTTTTTATAAGGATGTTGAAATCATCAAGTCCAAGATGCCACTGCTGGTCCTATGCTCCTCCTGACAGACTGCAGTCATCAGGGCCAGAAGGGAACACCTTCTTGCTCAACTGATTCTGAAAGCAGAGACTCTCTAAACATGGAATTTGATTTCAGGACTGGTGTGCAGCCCCATACTTGTACTCCATCTTGCAAACAAATGAGCAGGAAGACAGGAAAAGCAACTTAATGAGTAAGGAATTGCACACAAGATACCAAATTGCAAAGGTGCCAGCGTAGGACACTTTCAAGGATTACTAGTATTAGCTTTCTCTCTGAAGCACAAATGAAAAAATCATAATTTCATTATGATTTCCACACACAGCAGGTCCTGTAATAGAAAATGCATGTTCCTTTTAAAAAAGGCTCTGCTCAGTAAACCCTTTGCATTTCCTACTCTTTTTACTCTTATGCACGCTTTACTGAGGTGAATGGAAGTGGATGTGGAATTAAAAATACAAACTCTTTTTAGAAAAGAAATAAAATCCAGGCAACATTTTTTCCACTCCTAATATTTGGAATTGCTTTTCATTCATGGATAAAAGCTGAGGTTATATGAAGGTATGTCAACATTACATTTTGCTCCAAGAACAAAGGACACGTCATTCTGTGCAAAGGACATGCAAATTCTGTACAAATGAAAATGATAAAAGTAAGAGAACTGAACAGAAAAATATTTGGACCTTCAGAGAGGAAAATGTGAAGAATTTACCATAGTAGATTTTTTTTTGTGGAGACACAGTAGTCCCTCCATCTGAAATTAAGTCAGAAGAGAAAATTGTAATCATCTATAAGTTTGCTTTCATATTCTGAACTTCTCAGTTGTGCTGAAGGAAGAGGAGTCCAGACAGTGAAGTATGGATTTACATGCAGATCCTTCAAAGCTTAGCTTGTTTATGAAGGACAAAGGAGGTTCAGTTTGCTCTGCTCTCTAATAAAAAAATGGGGACACTTGTGCAGCAACAATTTAGAGTAGTGAAAGCCATAACAAGTTGAAAAAAATAAGCTGTGTACCACGACTACCAGTTTCTGATTCAACAACTACAGATGCAGTCATTTTGGGAGGAGGTTCTCCTCTCATATCTTTGAACAGGGTTCATCTAAGCTAACATTGACCATTTTTATCAAGCCGCGTTACTGTAGGTTCTCTTTACAGATAATGCACTTCCAGAGCACAAATCATGTAACCTATTTTAAGTATTTAGTGGGATTAAATGAAGAATTGCATTAGACCACCAACTATTCTCCCATGGCTATAGAGTCTAGAGAGCTAGCTTAAATGTAGATGTCGAGATTTGGTTAAGCAAATCCCTACCTCAGTGTCCTAAGTTTCTCATGAAACAATGAACGAATACTACTATCCTGAAGAACAGGCTTTGAAGCCTACAGTCTTTCATCCAATATTTGCCTTCGCACACTGCTCACCATCCTAGATGCTCAGTGTGCTGATTTGTTTGTTCTTGATAAACCCAGGGCAAAATTTCAGTTGTTACTGCCACACATTTTAAGTGTAATTTTTGCACTTAAATGAGTTAAACATTGCCTAAGAGTCAAAACTAAGACATGATAGGTATCAGGAGAGAAGCCCACAGGCAGCACATCATCATACAAAAAAACACAACAGCAGCGATTACTAGAGCTGAAATTGATTTCTAATAAATAAAAACTAAATGGTAATATGATAAAACATCTGTTGTTAAAGCAACCTGTAACTTCGATATATGAAGAACAAGTCTGAAATACAGTGAGTCAGAGATCTATTTCTCTTGATCTGAAGGACAGTTCAAAAAATGAAGCTGCTGACACATAGGTGGTGTGCAGAAACCAGTTTAAAGGAGTCTTCAAGTTCAAATGCCCACCTTGGTTTCAGGGACCCTCAAAAATTACTGTCAGACCTTTTATCGAGTAAAAACTATTCTACAACTGTATAAGCCCAAAATAGCAAAGTAAATACTCAATGAGCTTTAAATATTGAATAATACATAGTAATACTTCTGATTAAATAACCATTTTGTTCAGTGATTACATTCAGCTTCCCCAGTTGGTAATTATTGATTACAGGATATAACCATTTGTTTCTGCTAACCACTCTGCCCTTGTACATGTAAACATCAAGGACGGGGCTTGCACTCCTCTATTTTACATGGCACTGGGCTGCTATGCATGTTGTACAAAGATCCATGGCACAGTAGTGATATACCTTTTGTTGCCCGATAAACAATTTGTACGCACAAAGTTTTTTAACACTTGGGATCCTTTCTCTCTCCTTCCTGCAGGTTAACTTTTCACATGACTCCTAGGGCTGTTATGAATGCCCTAAATCTTAATAACTGAGTAATAATTTTGCAGAACTGATTATATTTTGTGGCAGTCATGTTTTTGTCATTTCAATGTACTTTAAGCAATAACTGATAAGTGCTCTTTCAAATTTCTTTGAGTCATCAAGGCAACCCTTGTTATAAAATAAGTAGAAATAGCAAGAAAAAACTGCAGATGTCTACTGGACATGTTACAGAATTTGGCTGCATGTGTCTTATTTTAATGCTTTCCTATAAGGAATAAAAAGTCACTCAGTTGTGGTTTCCTGTGGATAACTAATTCAGCCCCATGTGTCTAGTCATATGTTCAGACAAACTTTATCCTGAAGCAACAATAGACCGCTAGTGGCCCAAAAGCATTCTCTTTATTTATTTATCTATATTTATTTCTTTTTTTTCTTTATATATTTTATAATATAACAGCACAGGCCTGTAGTTTCCACTGCGGTACTTGCAATAAGGGTTGTGTTGGTATAGGAGGAGACAGATGTGGGCCCAGAGAGGTTGGTAGAGACTGCTCAGAGTGATGAAGATCAGGCTTTCTGAAAGTTGGAGGCAACCACCAAAAGATATTTATGCAAAAAGTTATGCTTTGCTTCAGCTATAGTTTAGGTTGAAAAGTGATCCAGCAACTTTTCATCTCTCAGTTTCCTATATGCCCCTGGTTTTGTCCAGAAAGTGTCACTATCTTTCAGTTAAAGATGCTCTCTAGCCAGGATCAGATGAGATCTTTGGGTTTTTTCCATTTTCTACTGCTTATTCTTTGGATAATTTTGTCCTCTATTTGCATCGTCTGTCTCATATCTTTAATGTGTCTGAATTGCTCTGAATTCCTAGCATGAAAGAATATTATACTTAAGTTCAAATTATTTTCTGTATATCATTTTTGTTATGAAGCACAGTTTTACCGATGCAGAATAAAGCGAAAATAGCATGTATGCTTTCTTGTTCTTGACATGCAAAACCTATTCCTCAAGCACAACAGTAATATGCTTAATAAAATGGTTATCTTTCATTTATTTTGAGTGATAGATAACCTGGTAAAAGTTTCCCATAAATAATACATTAAAAAATCATAACACATAACATCTCATTAGATGATGTTTCTAATTTTATGCCTATCTGAACTAGCAGACTGTCTCATTTTAAATCTCTAAATACATACAAAGTGGAAAGCTTCATAAAGGTTGTATTTTCTTTAACTACCATCCAAACCTGCTTCAGAATTTTACAATGGCAGAGAAGCAGTCATATTTAAATTAGCTATAAACAGTGGCTGATGATAACTTATAATCTTTAAAAAATGCAGCCATTTTAAACTGTTAAAAATTATTTTTTCTTTAAGGTAGCTAAGATTAGTATTTTTCCTAATATAAAATTATATTTTATATTACTAGTACTGAAGTTGATTAATTCTTATTTTTCATTTCTATTTGGGTAATGTCTGCAGTATGTTTAAGCATCCACATATTTCCCTGAAATGAGGAAAATGAAACCTCATGCTGAAGAGGCTGCAGTGAACTTACTTGTCATGAATGACCATAATCATTAAAACAAATGGAGTGGTGATTATTTGTATCAGTCAAAGATCCATCTCATTTTTCTAACCAAACTGGAATTCAGTTGACTTAGAACAAAATAATATAACCCCAGATTTCTTCTTCACTACCAACAGAAACAACTATTGCAGCCTTTCCTTCAGAAAGGAACGAGCTGCTTTCCTGGCCAGCGGGGTCTCAGCACCGTTTTAGGCGCAGGTGCCTCTCCCACCTCCCATGTGCATACCAGTGTTCTTGATCTTTGAGCTGGACCATTTGCCACAGGTTGTCACCACATTCATCTTCTGTATGACATGGCCAGGACTTCATCCTTTTTGAGTAGGGTCTCATTAACATTAATTTTTATTACAGTCACATTATTCTTTCTGGCCTTGAGACTGCCCTGCTCATATCAGTCCAGACTGTTGCTGTAAGATTCATTCTGCAAGACACATTAGTGCCAGTCCTCCCTTGCCTTTGCATCCTTCCTTGGGCTCTTCATTGACTATTGCATTAAATGTAAATTTACAATCTCAGATTGCCTTACTGCCTATCTTGGGCTATTTTTGATTTTTATTCATTACTGCTAAGAGACAAGAGTTAGTAAATCATCGATGCAAACATCCATTCTCTCATT
Organism: Aptenodytes forsteri; assembly: GCF_000699145.1. Classification (NCBI taxonomy): domain Eukaryota; kingdom Metazoa; phylum Chordata; class Aves; order Sphenisciformes; family Spheniscidae; genus Aptenodytes; species Aptenodytes forsteri. The sequence continues at coordinate 6,580,130 of NW_008795029.1, forward strand.
TGTTAAATTTCAGTGCAGGCACCAATGTGTTTTTGTCCAAGTCGTTCATTTAGACTAAAGAACATTTCTCTGGAAAAATATTAAAACTGTTTCATTATTCAACTTCCAATTTCTCATAAAGTCATCTTCTGCACTGCAACTTAGAAATCTTGATTTGTTTGCTGGGTCTACCGCCTATCACAATAACTAATTTTGTCTGACTGCTTCCTTGCGCTTGGTTATTTATTTGAATGTATATCTATTGTCCTCCATGTGTCCAGGGTGAGGAAGGTCTTTGTGATCTCTGTGCACTACTTGGCACTGTAGAGTTCTAGTTCCTTTGGCACTGTGTGAATGCAAACAATAAGCAACAACAGCCATGTAACTTTTCCAGAGGTCAGGTCTAAGCCAGCAGCAGCTTCATGGCACAGTGCACCCTGTAGTTGTGGTACTCCAAATGTCAGGTTTACAGACCTGGAAGCTCTTTAACATTCGTGGATCTCACAGTTTGGATCCAGTTTGTAGAACACAGCCACCCTGTCCTCACTGAAGATTAACTCTTGCCATAATTGAAATGCAGAATGTAACAACCCCCCCGTCCCCAACCCCAAAATCCCCAAAACACCTCGGCACAACATGGAAATAGATCAGTGCACTGAACTCTGTTCCATATATCACTTAAATAGTTCCTGATCAGTACAGTGCAAACTATATGTGCCCAGCCACCTGTTTCTTTTAAGGAGAATTATATTTCCCCTGAAATAGACGTGACTCACAAATTTATAATCATACAGTTTTGAACTACTTAACATAAAATTTTAATAAAAAACACAGTATTTGTAAAGCGTGTCAGCTTGAAAACAAAGCTAGGTGTTTCAATAACACCCAAGTGCCCTATTTAATATTTTTGGAATGGAACATTTATTTCAAAATTTCTTTCCAAAGTGAAATTGCTTCTGGAGAAAATCATTAATAGGGAAATCAAAATGAAATATTTAAATTGCATTGAACAAAATAATTTGGCCCAAAACATTATGGGGAAAATGCCATCATTTTTGTGAGCAAAAAATCTGCTTTTACTAGTTCTTTATTCCCCTGCAGGATAGAAAGGATTTTTTTTTTTTTTCTTTTTCATAGCTGAATTTCCAAGACAGGTTTCCAGCCTCTAATCTAAAATCTCATCTTTTTCCCTTTTACTATACTGTCATATTTTATATAAAACACAATGAGCTGGATAGATTTCCCTCAGAGGTAATGTTAGCCTCATCCAAAAATCACAAATCATTCATTCTTTATTAAGATTGATGTGACTATGTTGGGAATCTTGGTTATTTTTGGGGGGAGGAACTGGAGGAAGCAAGCAGTTCATCAGCTAAAATAGGAAAAAAAAAGGTGTTCAATCTAAATTGAACACAGAATTTTGATTTTTCCTTGCACCAAAAACAGAACAAACAACTCAGAAATATGTAGTTGATATTTCTTCCTATCCAAACTCAGCTGTATTCATTTGGGCACTTGTACATATAAACTAAAGGAGTGAAGAACTTCTTTTTTGCAAAATTGCTAGAAGACACATCTTCCCCGTTAGTTAATCATTCTGGATTTTATGCACCTATGTACTCTAATAAAACAATTCAAACTCCCTCTTCTACTTGAAGCTTTGGAAATGTTCAGCTCCCAGGAGAAGGTCTACAAATGAGGCAGTAGAATTTTCTAGGACAAGGTGCTGATAACAACATTGATGATTAAGACACTGTTCCAGGAGGAGAAGGAAAAACCAGTCAGGAGATCCCTCTGTTTTGAATGATTATCTCAGCAAAGACACCTGGGTAAAAAGAGCTTCCTCCTCTTCTTGGCTCGTGAAAATATAACCCTCCTTTCTCCACATGCACTGCCCAAGACTCTTCAGCACATATGAAACTATATTTTTTTCCAGAGAATTTACTGTCTAGATAAAAAAAAGGATAAAAGAAACCAGTCCTATGCCTTGCAACTTGCCAGCTGAACTTTCTCCATTGCAAGATTATTTTGGGCATAGACATTCCCACTCCAGCAATTAAGAACTCCACATCTTCAGTCTGATGTGTTCAATATTCAGCATTAAAACTCTAATCTTGATATCCCCTCTGGTAGCATGATATAGCGATACAAAATTACTGCAATGTCTATGAACTGTACTGGATTTGAATCTTCTAGAATGTGCTCCCTGATTGAACTATAAATGGAGAGCAGCTAAGGAGAGATTAATTAACTCTTCATTTCCTAACAAGGAAGATGTGTAATGTGAAGCTAAATATTTTCTATAGAGAAATACATGCCAGGTGTTATCCTTCCTCTTCCAAAAGGCAAGTATAAATATCTATCTGTCTTCCTAGGGCACTGTTTTCAAATAGAAAACAGATATGTAAGATAAAGATTTTAATCATGGACCAGTTCTGAAAATTCATTGCAGGTTGCTTGATGCGAGGGCAGTTATATGCATGGCAAAATACACAAAGAAGCTACCACCACAAATATTATAGGAAACATGATGACTGTAATTGCCAGGCAAGAATTAATTTATATTACAGGTGAGTGAACACTCCCACTTCTGTTTCTATAATGTTCTGAAACTTTCCCTTCAATCTGGTTCACACTGTAACTGTATTTTTTTTTTTAATAATTTTGAATTCAAGCATTTTAAATATCAGGGTCTTCTTTCACATCAGAACAGATTCTTTCTCCTGTTTTTGGACTTTTATGCGAGAGCTTGAACAAGCATTAAGTTGAAGCCATTGTTAGACAAATGAAATATTTAAATTGCATTGAACAAAATAATTTGGCCCAAAACATTATGGGGAAAATGGCATCATTTTTGTGAGCAAAAAATCTGCTTTTACTAGTTCTTTCTCCCCCTGCAGGATAGAAAGGATTTTTTTTTTTTTTCTTTTTCATAGCTGAATTTCCAAGACAGGTTTCCAGCCTCTAATCTAAAATCTCATCTTTTTCCCTTTTACTATACTGTCATATTTTATATAAAACACAATGAGCTGGATAGATTTCCCTCAGAGGTAATGTTAGCCTCATCCAAAAATCACAAATCATTCATTCTTTATTAAGATTGATGTGACTATGTTGGGAATCTTGGTTATTTTTGGGGGGAGGAACTGGAGGAAGCAAGCAGTTCATCAGCTAAAATAGGAAAAAAAAAGGTGTTCAATCTAAATTGAACACAGAATTTTGATTTTTCCTTGCACCAAAAACAGAACAAACAACTCAGAAATATGTAGTTGATATTTCTTCCTATCCAAACTCAGCTGTATTCATTTGGGCACTTGTACATATAAACTAAAGGAGTGAAGAACTTCTTTTTTTGCAAAATTGCTAGAAGACACATCTTCCCCGTTAGTTAATCATTCTGGATTTTATGCACCTATGTACTCTAATAAAACAATTCAAACTCCCTCTTCTACTTGAAGCTTTGGAAATGTTCAGCTCCCAGGAGAAGGTCTACAAATGAGGCAGTAGAATTTTCTAGGACAAGGTGCTGATAACAACATTGATGATTAAGACACTGTTCCAGGAGGAGAAGGAAAAACCAGTCAGGAGATCCCTCTGTTTTGAATGATTATCTCAGCAAAGACACCTGGGTAAAAAGAGCTTCCTCCTCTTCTTGGCTCGTGAAAATATAACCCTCCTTTCTCCACATGCACTGCCCAAGACTCTTCAGCACATATGAAACTATATTTTTTTCCAGAGAATTTACTGTCTAGATAAAAAAAAGGATAAAAGAAACCAGTCCTATGCCTTGCAACTTGCCAGCTGAACTTTCTCCATTGCAAGATTATTTTGGGCATAGACATTCCCACTCCAGCAATTAAGAACTCCACATCTTCAGTCTGATGTGTTCAATATTCAGCATTAAAACTCTAATCTTGATATCCCCTCTGGTAGCATGATATAGCGATACAAAATTACTGCAATGTCTATGAACTGTACTGGATTTGAATCTTCTAGAATGTGCTCCCTGATTGAACTATAAATGGAGAGCAGCTAAGGAGAGATTAATTAACTCTTCATTTCCTAACAAGGAAGATGTGTAATGTGAAGCTAAATATTTTCTATAGAGAAATACATGCCAGGTGTTATCCTTCCTCTTCCAAAAGGCAAGTATAAATATCTATCTGTCTTCCTAGGGCACTGTTTTCAAATAGAAAACAGATATGTAAGATAAAGATTTTAATCATGGACCAGTTCTGAAAATTCATTGCAGGTTGCTTGATGCGAGGGCAGTTATATGCATGGCAAAATACACAAAGAAGCTACCACCACAAATATTATAGGAAACATGATGACTGTAATTGCCAGGCAAGAATTAATTTATATTACAGGTGAGTGAACACTCCCACTTCTGTTTCTATAATGTTCTGAAACTTTCCCTTCAATCTGGTTCACACTGTAACTGTATTTTTTTTTTTAATAATTTTGAATTCAAGCATTTTAAATATCAGGGTCTTCTTTCACATCAGAACAGATTCTTTCGCTCCTGTTTTTGGACTTTTATGCGAGAGCTTGAACAAGCATTAAGTTGAAGCCATTGTTAGACCAGATAGATCAATTAGATGTAAGAAGTAAGATGTTAAACTGGATGGCCTTCACCCAAGAACTCTGAAGTAACTCAGATGTGAACTTACAGGACTCTTGGCCAAGATCTGTAAACTACATTACAAAAAGGCCAAGATCTGTAAACTACATTACAAAAAGCCACTGTGGCAGAAGACTGGCAGACTGCCAGCACAACTCCCATCTCAAAAAAGTCTCAAGAAGTGATCCTAAGAAAAGCAGGCTTCCATCTCCAATTAAAAAAAAAAAAACAACAGCCTTCCATCTCCAGTAAGAGTATATAACAAAGTGTAAGATCACTGAGACTTCAGGCAAAATGTTCCATGGGAAAAAAGCCTGATTTCTGTAAAGAAAATACTACCTCTCTATCCCACTGCACTTCTATGACAATGTTAATAGACATGTGGATATGCTTGCATATTTAAAAAGTCTTTGACACCAAAGATTGTTAAAGAAACTAAACCATGGCAGGAGTGGTAGAGAGGATGTTTTATGGATTAAAAGCTGATTAAAGACTAGGAAGCAAATGTCTTATCATAGACCTTCATAGACCAAATGTTCCTCAGTTTGCTAGATAGAAGACAGTAGAGTGGTCTCCCATCGACTGGTGCTTGGGCTGTTTTCTTCCAATGTAGTCATCTGTGATCTGGAAAAGGGAGTGAGCACTGAAATCTCCAACCCCACAGATGATACTAAGTTTTTTTGAGTAGTCAGTTGCTGGGCAAATGTTGAGGAGCTACAAAGGGTTCCCACAAAAATGAGTGGACAGAAGGGTGGCAGTTGTGCTTTAGTAGAAAAGTATGAGATAATGCATCTGGGGAAAACCAACGAAGCCTATATGATTCTGCATTCAGAATTGGTGGTTACCACTCAGGAAAGCCATCCTGGCATACCTGTCAAAAATGAGGAAATTAATTTAAATGATAATCAGAAACAATTGTAACATTTTTGGGTTTGGGTTTTTGTTGTTGTTGTTTATAGCTGATTTGTTTCATTCCATTTTAAACTTTCTTTAATGTTTAGAGTTATTCCTCTACCAGGAAGACCCTCTTTTATCTCCCTTATGATATATATTCAGGAATATATGCACCACCTGCATAGAAAAAGAACTCAATACATTAAAGAATCCTAAAGTCAAATGAGACCAAAAAGCTTTTTATACCCACAGATAAAGTAAAATCCCAAAGAATTTCAATTCCATTCCTAAATGGAAAAATTAAATAGTGAAGACGGTTCTACTGTCCTTCTACAAAGGGCTGTGGCAATTCCAGTGAAATGGTGAGGAAGCTCAGAGGAAGCTAAGAGGAGCTGATGTCAAAGCAGAAAGCACAACAATAATGGGGGACTTAGTTTACCCTGTGGGTAAATGTCACATCAAGACACAACACAATTTAGACAACACACTTGGAATAGCTAGACAGAGAATCCACGGCAGAAGCCATATTTTATTTAGTCCTGAAACAAGCCCTGGCTCAAAAATTTAACATCAAATAAATACGGTAAAAGAGTGAGCATAACATACTCAAACTCAATAAACGTAAATTCAAAAAAGACAATAAAAATTTATTACAATGGTATTTAATATTAAACAGGAGGACAACATAAAAATTAGAGAAGTAAAATACAGATGGTGGATGGTTTAAAGACATAATGACACAGTAAATATAAATAAAAAAGTATATGGTCTACTAAAATAAATGAAAGACCTTTACATGATTGCACACACAAACACAAAGAGAAAAAAAATAATAAAAACCAAGTAAAATCTATCATAAGCAAATAAGTTATTTTTAGACAATACTCTAATTATAGAATTATTAGATGGCAAGAAGAAACTTTCTTACTATATTTTATTCAATTATTCAAAAAATTATTCAATTTTTCAATTATTCAAAAATGGAAGCATTGTCCAAATGGAAAAAGTCTTGAAGTCTAGAAAGTTAAGACAAGCCAAAAAGATTTTTATAAATAGCTTCCCAACCTCCCAAAACTAGTAATAAGACCTCTTCAAACACTTGCAGGAAGAAATTGGTCATCAAAATGACCTTAGTACAAGAGTAATGAAAAGTGGCAATTGAAGTATAATTTTTCAAAAGGATTTTGGGAAGTTTGGGGAAATTACAGGTCACCAAACTTGACTCCCATAAAGGAAAAATTGGTAGAAACCAGAATTTAAACCAACCCCAGACAAGACAAAGCAGGATCAATAAAAATGTGGATAATATAGAGGAAAATAAAATAAAATAATAAAATAAAATATATAATAAAAGAGAAGAGAAGAGAAGAGAAGAGAAGAGAAGAGAAGAAAAGAAAAGAAAAGAAAAGAAAAGAAAAGAAAAGAAAAGAAAAGAAAAGAAAAGAAAAGAAAAGAAAAGAAAAGAAAAGAAAAGAAAAGAAAAGAAAAGAAAAGAAAAGAAAAGAAAAGAAAAGAGAAAAGAAAAAAAGAAAAGAAAAGAAAAAAGGAAAGAAAAGAAAAAAGAAAAAACGGGAAAAGGGCCTTTTGCAGGTGGAAATACTGCCTCTCAGAAGCTACTGCTGGTCCTGAGGATGTCAGTGAGAATGTGCAGGGGGGTGTATGTGTACTGCTCTACAGCCATCTCTGCCTCCACAAATTTCAGTATAGAAGAAATTTTTGGGATTATCACTGGGTACTTGACATGTTTTTGTACTTCTTGACTTCCTCACCAGCCACCACTAGAAACAGGACATGAGGCTAGAGAGCTTTGTTCTGAGCCAGTACAGCTATTCCTATGTTTGCTTGTGACTGCTCTTTCTTGCTGTCTCTACCAGAGCAAATTTGTGATCATGGTTGGCCGTAGCTCAATCCTTGCCCTCCCACACGGGTATAAACAATGTCATCTGCACTGATATCTGCAGCAGACAAGCCTCAGGGGCTGTGTGCAATCTCTGCTGGTACCCCCTGAAGCGATTCCCGTTCTGTACGGCATTGTCAGCCACTGATAGCACCCAAACAGGGTCCAGAAAGTTGTCAAGTAACTGTTTGCTGCATCCAGTTTCACTTGCCAGAAGCCATCTCTGGCATCCATGACTGAAAAGACTATTGTGTTCACTTATTTGGCAATATTTCAGTGACTGTTGGCAGGGAACAGTATAAGCACTTTAGTATGCTATTGAGGTCTTTTGGATTGGTGCAGATCATCAGTTTGCCTGTCTTTCTAACTGCCACCATACTGCTGATCCAGTCAATTGGCCTTGCAACTTTTTTCAGCCACCTTGTTCCATGACAGTTTTAACTTTCACCTTGAGCTCTGCTTCAAGAGTGTCGGTACTAGCATTTTATATATAGCTGATGCCACATCATCTTAACCTTGCAGACCTTAAAAGCACTCATTATCCGCAAACCTGATCCCTTGACCAGAGACTATCTTTTAATAGTCAGAAAAGTAATATCTCTGATATGTTTCCCCACCCTCAGTTTGCTCTGTGATGCTTTGACTTTGCAATAAACACTCCCATGTCCCAGCAAATAAGTTCTGCACCAGACAATGGATTTCTGCATCCATTCTACTGCGAGAAAGACCAGAACCTAATCCTTATTTACATATGAGCACTTCAGCCTAGGCATTTCGTAAAAGAACACGTTTAATTTGATCCCACTGTAAGATAAATTTCCATATTGTTTTATTTTTTAGAAAATCTGCATAGTTTACCCAGTTTCACCATGGAATCGCATTCCATTTAGCGACGGTTTTCCTTTGCCAGTTGCTTGTCATTTCTCATATTCAGTTTCTGAACCACATTATTTTCTTGTTAGTGCCATTGCACTTACATGCTATATATTATTCAGACCAGCTTCATCACAGGTGCTCACTTTTCTCTTTTCAAGCACTTATGCAAATTAAATCACCAGCGTAATTTAGAATCTCTTCACTTGCTTGTATGTGGTCCAAAATTTGTCTCATCCAAGTTCCAACTACGCACAGGGTGACACCACCACCTTGCTCTTAAGCAGGACTTTTAACCACTAGACCTCACAGTTCTGTAACAAAAGAGGTCAATATCATTATCACAGTTTTATAAGGGTGCTGTGTAGGGGTGAAGTGACTTGCTCAAGGTCATCTAACAGCTTGGTGAGAGCAGAACTTAGGTCTTGTGAGTTCCAGTCTAGTGCTTTATCCAGCAAGAAACCCTGACTGTGCTGAAGTCTGAGGTCTCCCTGTCCTTGGCCTGTTCTATTAAAACGCTGCACTGGCATTCATATAAACCATTTACCAAGGGTAACATCCATTCGTTCTGCATCAAAAAGCAAGAGAGATTGACACATACATAATCTTTTCCTATATGTGATGGATTGATCCTTGACTTAGGATCATTTCGGTTGCCTCTTTGTAGTCTCTCCATTACGACAAGAATTTCCCAGGCTTTCTATGCAAGATGAGAATGGAAAGCTGTTAAACAACCATTTCTCCCATTCTTCCTGAGGAAACTTTTTACTGCCAGTCCAAATTTGCAACACCTGCAGTGTTGAAAACGAAGGCTTAAAGGCAATCACTGTACATTTATGTTTGTCATATGGTGATTTAAAACACAAAAATCCACACAGCATTTCTTTAAACGTTTTCCAGAGCAGATTTTTTTTCAAAATATCAACATGGCTAAGCACAGTACATAATCCTCATACACAGGTTTACCTAGAATATTCGTGGCATATTGGGATAACAATGTCTGAGGGCATTTTTTTTTACTTGCCAAGGAGGAAAGTACATTTGTGCCCACTGATGGCTTTCTGGTAGAATTTCAGGATCGTGAAATAGGCTTTCTTTGTACTGACAAACCCTAATAATACTTTGCATGTGGAATATGCAGTGTTCTAACAACAGCCTTTCACTGATACTTGCTGCTTGTGTGTAACAAGAACTTTACTGAAATCCTGAGGAGGGGATGGTTCCTGACCATACGGGCAGCGTACAGGAGTCTCAGCTTGATTCACACACTGCTTCTTTCGTTCAGGTGATGCCTGAAATAGCAAAGAGGTGGTCCTGCTGTCAGGAGGATCGTGTCAGTTTGCAGTATGCCCACTTACAGGCACACTGCCTGAGTTCTGGGGTTCCCAATCTGGACTGGCCTTTGGAAGATTTAAACACAGGCCGGAAGGAAAGACCCCATATCAATGTGGTCTTATACAAGAAAAGCCTCAAAGTTCGCCGCAGACCCTGCCCTGGAGTTTAGGAAGGACTTGTTTGATCTTGTGCAAACAAATGACAAGCCTACAAGACACACGCAAACCTTTTCCTGAGGTGAGAAGCAGCAGCACTGCTGCAAAGCACACAGACCTCAGCAGAATTCATACCCCAACACAGACCACAGCATGCCACCTATGTACATGTACGGAAACTGATTAATGGGCTGTCACTTTATTTGTTGACTGCTGAATTATTTATACTTATAAAGTGTTTAATAATTTAGAGCTGATATCTTAACAAATTACAGCTGAAAGTGACAAGGGGAAGGTGGCACAAGAGTCTCACTTGAGATCAATGCCCTTGTTCTCAGGGCACTTTGGAACACGATTTCTGCTGACTGTCATCAGCAAAAAAAGGAAGGGGGAAGTATGTTGATTTGGTATTACGTGTTAAATAGAGAGAACTGCATATTTCAGTAATCAAAGGAAAAAAGTTGCTTTAAACCAAAAAGAACATGAAATTACTCTGAAGAAATCTACATTTCCATATGAAATGAAAATCATTGTCTTAAAAAAAAAGACTAAATAAAAGCTAATTACAGTGTTTGTTTTTAAAATTTTGTCTCAAAGCATTTTATCCATCTTTTCTTGCCACAAAGGATTTGGATACATATTGATTTTGACCTGCATGCCACATCTTTACAAAAAAGCAAAGTCATCTTAATACGAAGAGGTTATTTTTTACTGTATCAGGATGGAAACAAAATTACCATCTACTGGCTCTATGTGAGTTAAACTTAGAGAGTGCATGAGAAAGAGAAACATAAATTCTGATTTTTAACAGGATCCAAATGCTAACCAACAGAAAGGCTGGCTGAGTCAAACTAGCTGAAAACATAATTTATGTAAAAATCCTCTATATAGGTAAATAACATTTCACTCCAGGATGGTTTTTTCTTCACAGACATTTTAATAGAAGAAAAAATACTTCAATGTAAATATCCAAAATAGTAAATTCCATTCTCTAAGCAGGAATTTCCTGGGTATTAACCCACTCTATTTCCTTTAAATACCACAAGAATGCAGTGTCTAGTAGGATCATATTTTGGTGAAACACAAATTCTCAACAAAGGCACGAGGTTCCTGTGACAGAAATTATATTATTGTTGCTGTGGACAAATACATTTTTCAGGGTAACCTCTCCAGTGATGAGCACAGTTTCATCTTGTAACCCCAATTCTACAATGTCCACAATAGAAAACCAAGCTGTGCTAGCCACTGTTGAATTCCAGTAGCACTGTGTATCCACGTAAAAGATACTGTTCACCAGTGCAAGACTGACCTCTGCTTGTATTCGGCTTGCTTCAAGCAAGCACCATATGTCTTTCCATCACAGTAGCACAGGCACTGTGGCCTTGAACAGTGTAAATCATATCCAGCTCTATCCCCCCAATATGCTTAGGCGATCAGTGTTTTCTACTTTGGTGCAGGCAGCTTGAATCCTATAAGAAATAATGTTACACATGCAGTAGAAACTTGGTTTCATGGTATTTCCCAGTATTAGCTTCTTCAACAGCAATTGCTTTCTCTCTCTCTGTGATTTAATTGCTGTTTATCTCCACGGAGACTTTTATATGTGCATGCTGCCAGCTGGACTAGGATCAGTAGGTGGCCATTACTGGACATTTGGGAGCAATGACTTGAATTAAGGCCAGCTGAATCCTTCTAGCAGTATTTTCACTCTGCCCTCAGACACAGCCTCACCCATAGTATTTCTTCTGCAGTACAGACATTTACAAGACTACAAGCTCCGGCAGCAGTCTTCGGTAAGAACAAGATCTAGTCAGCTCTTATTCTTTCCATAATTCTACTAATGACTTCAGGGTAGAAACCCGCTCAGATACATTAGGGACCTAACTCACATCTATATTGTAAACCGCTCTTAAGGAAGCCTCCTAAATTCCCAGTAGAGAGCAAGTGGTGAACTATGTTAGAGGGACATCCTGTTCCTCGGTGTCCACCCCACAAGTCTAGCAGCTATGTTGCCTTGAGCAGGACAAGTGACAAACATGGTTTCCCTTTCTTCATACCATTGAACAATTTATTAAGAAAGAAAGCTATATAGCAAACCTGGGGTTTTATGTATAGGTTTCCCTATAGCGGTGCTATGTTCACATGAGCAGTTGGGTGGGGTATGTTCATGGATGACTAAAACTGCTAAAAAGTTTTTCTGGTATATAAGTGAAAAATGGATAAAGGAAGCAGAAAGTTAGCACGAATGACAAATCTTGGCTGAGAATTTCTTATTTTTTTAATTCATTATGCTCAATTGTCAAAGGATACTATCTCTTTTGATATATATTTTCCACTTCTGGGTTTTCTAATATGAAAATGCTCTATTTAACTGTTCCCAGGGTACCAGAAAGATATAAAAATGGACAATAACTTTTTATCTTTTGATGTGGGGAATATAATAAGTGAAAAACAAGGATCTGTAGATTTTTTAAAATGATGAAGCAAAATCATATTGAGTTGTTGCCCTCCCAAACACTTCATACTCAGAAATGCATTATTTCTACTGTTTCTAACAGTATTTTTTTCTTTAATCCAGATTTTCTAGTATTGGAGGGTGGACAATCTATGGAAAACGTGAGTTTTTCATGAACACGAATGTTGAACCACTTTCATAATTTGACTAGGAGGCCATATTTATAATTCCTTCCATATTAAATCTGAATTATTAAAACTAGGGATGAGCGTGATCTCAATGAAAATTATTGCTGAGGTAAGTGTTACAGGATTATCCAGGGCACATACAGATGTTCCAAACAGTACAAAATGCAGCATCGCATCTACTAAGACATAGACCACTAATCCACTAAAGGTCTTCGGCCTGATTTTCCGGATCCCCACCGAGTAAGATCTCTACTATTTGGAGGGCAGATTCGCCTCCCCTCCTCCACAGCCTAGGATAGTAAATATGACCAGCAGGAAGCCTGGAACTGACAGTATCAATGACAGAGTGAAGTCTGAAAGAGCATGGCACAGAGCTTTATTGGTCACAGGAGGTAGTCAGCTATGGCATTCCTTTCCTTCACAATTCTCATGATGCCCTGACACCACTTCCTTGAAGATAGCATTCAAAAATACCCCTGAAGTCTAAGCATAACAATAACATATCAATTACTTACTTACACACTCAGGAACATGAACAGGATATTAAAAGGGAATTAGAGAAAATACAGTCTTTCAGGTAGGTTATTGTTCTCTGGAATGCAAACTCATAAGAAATGTCTGGGATTAGTATCAGCCTAGTAGAAATGAGACCCAGTCAGGAGATGGTACAGAAAGCATCCCAGACTTTGACTTCTCCCTGTTTCCTTGAAGCCCGTACTTCACTTCACAGCACAGCACCGTGCATGCATATTTATGAGTCGAAGTTCCAGCCACCCCTCGGCTTCGCACTGCACAACAGAAATTTCAACTATTGTGTGAAATCCTAACCCCAAGGAAGTCAATGGCAAGATCCTTGCTTACTTCTTTGGGAACAGGAATTCACCCATGATCTCTTGTTAGTTCTGGCAGGTTTTCAGGATGCAGCGTGCTTTTTGAGATGAATCAGTAAGCAGCATGCTGCTTTCTTACACCCTCCTGTACTTGAAACAGAAATAGTGTTGCACTGCACTTCTATTACCCCTGGCAGCCAATTTTCTCCTTTGTCCACTCAAATGCAACCCTCCATCCTTTACTTTTTTCCTACCAATACATTTTTATAGAACAACATAAAAATTGTTATTAAAAAATCAATGCTCTGCTATCATTTATGGTTTATGATCAAAAACTGTGGGCATCTTCCCTCAGCTGGCCCAGACTTTTTCAAGACTTTCTTCAAGGGTTCTGCACAAATGCTTTCTGAGACTGCAGAAAACTCACATAAAGCCTCTAACCCCCATATAATTTCCTCTGTTAGTAGCCTTTGTCCACAGATTTTTTTTTTTTTTTCCGGTAAAACATTGTTTCTCCTGCCAGAATTTCTAGACAACAGCAAGTGTCATTAAAAATTGGACTGGACAAAGCACTTCAGACTATGCTGTCAGTAACAAATCTCTCCTAGCAGAAGGGAGGAGCTGATGACCTAATAGGTTTTTCCCTGTTTTAAACCCTTCGGGCTTGTGATGCCTCAGTTCCTTGACTGGTCCTTGACAAATCTGTGAGAGATAGGAAAATAAAATAAATCTTCAGTGACCATCTGCATAATATACTCCTGCTTGTTAGATGGGAATAATTCCTTTCAAATTATGCTTAATTTAACTTGGTATGATAGGTGATGTGGCAAAGTGCTCTAAATGAAAACTTCCCATCTGCAGTGTTGATTATTACAGTAAGTAATAACATCTCCTCATGTGGCTTAAACATTCAGATGAACGGAACAGGCATGTTTTTGCCCTTTGAGGAGGGGCGGGGTTTGGCACTCCATAGCAATGCAAGGCCGGCAGCTGGTTCCTTCCTACAGCTGGACCAAGGTGGGCTGGGGAGTAATGAGGCAATGGCAATGAAAGGCATTTGAGGAAAAATAAATCTCTTTCTGGAAAATCTGAGGAATTATTCGTATTAATGATAAGAAGTCACTCCTTTTTAAAGTTCAAATGATCAGGTCTGAATTTCTCATGGAAAAGGTCAGTACTCCTTCAAATTCACTGAGACTTGGCATGAATAACCCCAGTGGTCCCATCTCCAGGCAAAATCTAGAAGCCCCAACATAGTCCCTCATATTTGCTAACACGTATTTTCATTTGAGGTCAGAAATGAAAAGTTCCACCAAAGAAGCAATCAGTTAAGTCCCCAAAGCCTATAGGTCTAGAGCAAACCATGGAGGGAGGAGTAGATTACATGAACGCAGATTAGACAGTGGGTCCCTGCTGCCCTCTCCTGCTCTGTGGCACTAACAAGTCACACCGCTTAGGTACCAGGCTCTCCACTAGCTCTTGCTCTCTCTGTGCATCACTTCTAAAATGACTTTCTCTCATGATAGGGGAATCATTACTAGAGTACTCCGGCTAAGGAAATGATGGCATGTAGACATCATCCGATGAGGGTGTCACGTGCACAAAAGCCTATCCAATACTCCTGTTCGGACATAATCAGTACCTGAGCACACATGTCAGGATTTGGCTCCGGGTTTCAGCTACAGAACTGAGCAGTGAGAGCTTAATGAATGCAGGCATTTGAGATCCTGCACATCTCTATTAAAACTGGAGCACAAAAATCCAGCTAAAATTATGTAATAACCATGGCAGCAGAGATTTCTTTTCTCTCTTCTTTGAAGCTAGAGACAAACAGACACCATATAGTACAGGGAGTTACTACAGTAATTAGCCTTTTTTTCTGAATGCTGTAGTAAACACTTTCAGAGTAAAATTTGATGCATAATCACTGCTGGTCTAAAAATGACAGCTGTTCTGGAGAAGACCGATGTATACAACAATCTCTCCTGTAAACTATTCCATTTCCTTTAGTTGACTTGAAATTTTTTTGCCAATCTGAGTATGACTCAGTTCTTTTATGTGTGTTTTTATCTTTCACTTTGGGCTTGTAGCTATACCTAGATAGACTTCTTACTCCCTCACTTTTGCTATAATAGTGAGTGGACAATTTAGTTCAGCAGCTAAGAGAACAGTCAGACAAATGTCTAGGAGAAGATACGAAGCAGGCCACTCAAAATTCTAGCACATTATTTCAAGACTGTTGCCAAAATGTTTTTCAAAGATTAAAAAGCCCTTTCAATATTAAAGTAAATAACGGGAACCTCACATGGCTCTAATTAGGAACAGGCTGAAAATGGTCTGTGATATTACTTTAAAAAGTCAGAAGGTTTCACTATGATTACGTATAACAAAGAAACATCAGAGGAGGTCAGTCGGAAGAGTTTACTGCTCGTCAGAAAGCCTAGTTCTAATTTTAATCATGAAAACATTTTCCTATTAATAATAACAGAAAAAGCAGGAAAAAGGTAAAGAAAAAAAAGACCAAAGCTGTAGGCACATCAGAACAGACATTGTAGTATGAAGAGAGCATGAAACCTGAAGGAGACTTGCATTTTCTCATCATTCCATTTCCATTGCTGGGCAACAGGCGTGAAGAGAAAAAAGTACTATATTTTCCTCAAAATATCCTCCCTGGAATGTCAGGAATTGACAACACCAACACAAAGGGAAACAATGGCTGATCTCATGGTTCTGCAGTCGTCCTCTTGCAGGCTTCACTCAGCAAAACAAACCCTTCAGGTCGCACAGTCCTTGGGGGCCATGCATTAAAATAACTCAGTTATATTCACAGTCTCTGCTTGTCCCTCCCAGACACCTTTGTAGTGGCATCAGCATCCTCCTCAGAGGAGACCATTTTCTCCTTCTCGTCCTAGCTGGAGAATAAGCGCTGCATTCGAGGTTATCGAGGGGACGGGCAGTTAAAGGACGAAAAACAACAACAATGAAGTAATGTTACCACAAAGGCATGGGGAATACCCAGGAAAACATGTAGGCTGACTTTTCTTTGGTATACTTAGTTTTTCTATGGGCAGATTGCCACAAAGGGAAAAAAAAGAAGGAGGGGGGGAAGAGAAAACCTATACTTTATTTATTATTTAAATAAACAGTTTTATGCTGCTTCCATTTTGTGCTCAGTTTTATAACAATATGAGTCCATTTCCCCATCATTCCTTAATATCTATATTGTTTAGGACTTTATATACTGTATGATTAGTTGGCATTGGTACTGTTCAATCTGTACTAATCTGTATGCATTTATATTGTGTGAGCAGTTCTCTAATTGGTTTTCATCCAAGTAATCCCACAGAGAATAAGGTTACATGCTGAAAAGGGCTGAGGTGAGAGAGTGGTTAAAAGGGGAGTGCAAACTCTTTTCCCATCCTTATTAAGAATGCTTTGCACATCTGCATTTTCTAAAAACATTTCTAAACTCCCTCTCTGTGAATAAGCATAAAGTCTATTCCACAGCAGAGAAATGCACAGAGAGAAAATGAATCTGTTTCAGAGAACCACACCCATATCTGCTTTATTCCTCCCATGCTGCTTTACTTCTTGGTCAGCTAAGACTGTGAAAAGTAAATACTACAGTTTACAAAGGGGGGGGAAATTATTAAAAAACAAACAAACCCAGAAAAGAAAATACCTCTTGGTAGAAAATACCAAATCTAGTTTAAGCAAACAGAAAGCTTACAGAGCAGAGACTAAAGATCTTTTCCTAAAGGTGACTAACAGAATTGCAAAAAAATAAGACAATACAAAAAGCCCCAAAGCAAACCAGCACTTTCAAACTTAACTGCTTAAATCCGTATCTGGCCAACTTGCTTAAGGATAGCCTAAATTTCAGATATTCCTCACACCAAAATTTCTGAAGCAGTTTGACGAGTGCTGCAGGTACTCAAGGTATTCATTTTGTAAATGCTGATGATGGGGCTTGAATTTTAAGAAAATATATATTCAGACATTTCATTTAATTGCATAATAACACACTTTCATATTCCTGGCTGCAAAGACATTTGTTTGGTTGAGTTTTTTAAAAGGTGTTTTACATTATCAGTCACACACCTCCCAGAAAAAAGTTGTGGAAGAAAATTAGGTAGATGTTATTCTCCTTTTCCTTAAACGTAAAGTCAAATCTTAATTCTCTTCATAGAACTGCATATTTAAATTTGCAAGTACCTCTATACAGTCACTGTCTTTATCACCTCCAACATCAGCAATTTTTTTTTCATGCTTAGATCAAGTTCTAGCTTTGATTAGACTTTTTTTTTCTTTCCCTTCAAAAAAAAACTTAAGTCAACATACAGAAAACTGAATGTAAAACACACTTTTTGTACATACCCATGCCCACATTCTGAGCAGGCATTAGAATATTTATTTTAAAAACACAGGGTTTATTTACCATATTCACAACTTTCAATGGCTGGATTTTAGAAGAGCCTTTTTGAAATGAAAGTCTCTTGCTACTGTACGTTCTTGCTAGCGAGAAAATGCAATTTCACTACATGCGGCTAAACAAAACCCTTTTTTACTGCTTAAGAAAAAGATATTCTAAAATAATTTTCTGGGTTTAAAAATAAAGTAAAAGATAAACTTTTAGGTTTTACTCAGAGCCACGTGGATGACAATTTTTCTTCCATTAGTTATCATCCTGTCTGCACAATGAACATTAATCTGGACTTTAAAGAAAGACAGTTGTCCCGCTAAACTTAGCAATGATTTACACCGAAGGACAATGTAAGCCTACCATTTCCCTCCCCCACTTACGAACACCACCATGCTTAATTTCTGCATTATCTTCTGGTAACCATCTCTGGAATATTCTTAAAAGCTGCTAAGATGATACATTAGAATTCAGGCATGTGACAGATACAAAATTAAAGTTGACCTTCTCTGTCAGAAAAAATAAACAGTAACCATTAGCAGCTTTGTACCTCTGCATTTAACTCCCTATTTTCTGCCTCCCTAGTTTGGGTCCATTAGTTGACTGGTGCAAAAAAAGACCCCTGGCAACACTGACTCCCTGTGGATATATTACAGTCTCTGGATATTGCACTTGACTGTATCCTTTTCTCCACAGCCTAATTTTACATTTGAAATAATTCACTCTCGAGTTGGTCACACAACAATAATATAGACGAGAGCTGCCAAAATTCCTTAAAAACTTCCTCTGTCCAAATCTCTGTTAACAACCTATGGTTTGCCCTGGGAGCTGTTAAGAATTTGTATTGACATTTGCATTTTCATGATTTTACTAGTCACTCCAAATTTCTTGCTAAGCCTCATCAGTTATAATAAGAACACCCTTTTATTCACCTAACAAACTATTAAAAAAAGTATTTTATGGGGAAAGTATCCATTAAAATATGCAGCTTCTTACCAAACTTCCAAAAGTTATTTTTTGTCACTGCATAGTGCAGACAAAGAATTTCACATCTACAAAACTTTCAGAACATCAGGATCCTTCAGAGTAAATTAGTTAGATGACTGTCACGTTAAATTTGATGGAAGTAAGCACAGGATTTTACCACCAGATCACACAAAAGCACCTACTACACAGAATTAAATGAAGAATTTATACACAACACAGAAGTGGTTTTGAAAACATCGGTGCTGCAATTCTGTCATGAACTTTGACAAACATGCAGAGTAAGACAGCACTCTTGTATTTATTTTGACCATTTTCCAAACACCTCAGTACGATTTGGGGGCTCACCATATAAGCACATCCTGAGCCCAACTAGGTGTTGATGGCAAAGTAAATGTATTCCCACCTCCATTTTCTTTCAACAGCTGCAGGATTTTTCTATTGATGTCTGCTGGGATTTTCCCCACATTTTTCTTGTGTTCAGTAAGGCATGGTATATCTTTGAGAGAGAGAAACCTACCACACTAACAATTAAATACGGTCTGTATTTAATCGCTGGTCAGACAGGGCTTATTATCTTTCCCAAGACTAAAATATATACCCTGAAATCAGAAACTCTCTTGTCCTTTGACCTAGGAGCAGAGGATGATTTTAATTCTCATTCCATCTGCGCTGCAGTACATACCATTTCTCCTTATATTTTGATATTTTCCTGTCAATTTCGTATTTATTCTCTGCAGTGACAATATTTTAAGACTTGCTTCTGGTTTTTAACGCACACATAAATTAAAAAAAAAACCTCGACCCACCCTTTTTATAAATTGATGCAGGTTGCTTTGAGTTTATAGAAAAGAAGACACATAGAGAATGTTTGAAAGTTTTCAAACAAAACCGCACTTTCAATATGCAAAATGTCACTGTACTATCCCAAGTTTGCAATCATCCTGGTTTCCTTCAGGGTGGGCTTCTAACTGCTTCTTAGCTTCCCACTTCGTATTGTTTTATCTGACTGATTAGACACCAAACCACCTTCAGAAGGCTTGCGCAGAACAGATGGAGAAAAAAAAAGAATTTGTTTCTGCCAAAAAACTCATAAGCTCAAGGGCCGTTTAACTTAGCTCAGTCACTTAGTTTATTTTGCATTAGAGGAACTTCTCATTTAATTTACCAGTCTATAATAGGTAACTTTTTCAATATGAAGCTAAAGGTCACTATTATATGTAAGGAAAATTAAGCCAATGTTCTTGGTTGCCTTACAGTTCTCCTAGTTCAACTACTCCAATAAATGAACATGTACAACAAGCCGAAGGGCTTTTTATTACAAATTTAATTCATTTCTCTAGACAACTGTGAAATTTGCCATTGACATTAGTCATTACCCCAAGGCGAACTAAAAGATGATCTCAGTTAATAAATGATCCTTAACAAGGAACGCTCCTATCTTCTGTGATATTGGCACAGGCACATTTTATTAATGCAGGACTAGCTTCCTGCCAGAACACTAGCATTCACGACTATTTGGTGTGCTTGTTTCCTCTTCCTGCTCCTGATATTAATAATTATGCAACGGGATAATTAGCAACACAAAGAGACAGTACTATGTGCTTGCAGCTAGATTTTCAGCACGTTAACCTTCTGGGAAATAAAGAACAGAAGCAAAGAGTCTAGCCAAATAACCAATGCAGGTTGATTTCACAGTGTGTAAAAGGCTAATTATCTGTGAAAAGTCTGACCTCAAGTAACAAAATTACACAAATGTGCAGGCATTTTATCTTAAATAAAACTCAGATGCACTAGTTCATAATGTGAGGAATCATGGTTAATAACTATCTTCCAGAACTATTTATCTATATATAGGTTTATAAAAATAAAAAGAAATCCAAGAGAGAAATAACGATCTCCTGGAAAATGTTAACCAGTTATCCAAATACCTGCAAAGGTAGCATAAAATAAACTCCCCCCATCCCCCAACCATTGCAATAGTAAAAAAAAAATCTACCCAGTATGTGACAGAAGTAGGTTAAGTGCATTTTGTTTACTGGAGACAGGCTACAATAAAAAGCAGAAAATATTACTACTTCTTTACAGATACCATGTGTAATTCATTCTGATATAAGAATATTTATCCACTAGCAGTAATAACAAACCACAATTTTTGTCATGAAAAAAATAAATTGTATTTGCAAAAAGCAAACACATTACGGAGTGTGTAAAAATGCAATATTCCCATTTTCTAGTCAGAGTTCCAATTTATTGAAGTAACAGAGCAGAAAATGCACTGACAGCTGTTACATTTTATTGCGAATTAGTATATACGTTTTATATCCAGTGAGCAAATGCATGATACATTGTATTCCAGTAATTGCCACTGGCTTTCCAAATGGAAACTGAATGATCTTAGTGCAATTACACTCAGGAGAGTAAGTGTAACAAGCTACAGTTCTACATTATAGCTCTTTAACAATACCAAGAATTTTACTCTGTTTTAAAAAAAACAAAATAAAAAGGTCAGACTGTATATATAAAGACAGAAACATATATTTATCCATCTACAGATGATAAAATGAGTATTTCTGCTATTCTGGCTTAGATTTGGTTACGTACAACACAGCCTATATTTTTCAAAAAGTTTGTAAGAACGATGCTTAAGTTTTCTACTGGTTTAGTCATTTCTTCAGCATCGATAGTTCGGGGAGGGGGAAGAGGGGAATGGACAGAATGGTTGGAAACTTCGAACACATAAAATCAAAACTTCTCATTTCTCATAGGAAATAAATGTTCGCTATTCCTAGACCACGCCCTAATTTGCCAGTATCCTTGCACAGAAAATAAAACATTTGCTTTGAAAGATTTAACACATTACCTTCAGACGTAACATTTTAAATGTTTGTTACCGTAGGTTTTTTCCCTCCCCCAGTTATCACCTGAGACAGTAACGCTCCAAAGAGAGCCGATGTGCAGAGAAATTATTCTTTCAAATGCATTAAGGGGAGTGGGGGCAGGGGGGAAAAACATTTTTTATTTTTATTTTTTACTAACCTTCATAACATATTTTAAACCATTTCGTTGGGCAACCAGTCTTGTGACAGCTTCTGCACCTTCAAGCTCTAGCGTGAAGCGCTCAGTAAAGCCGGCAGTCTCCTCCCCTCTAGTGGCTACCAGCTCTCTTTGCAGCAAACAGAGGAAGAGAAAGGCCTATAGAGGACTACCTCAGGGCCATTTGTGTCATTTTTCTAAGCTTACAAGGGAGGGGGGGGGAAACCAAAAACAACCACAACAGAGCAGGTAGTCTATCACCGCAGCAAATAAAATTTATCAGTCATTTAAAACAATATGCTAGTAGTGACTACAACTTAATCAACACCAACCTGCTGACATAGATTTGCAATTTGAGCAGGTTATTAGTGATCGAATTAACAACGTGTCACAACTTGTATCTGATTTATTAAAGGAAGCTGACTAATGCAACGGGGCTATAAACAACATGCATGGAGACATTTTTCAGGCATGCTGACGACTGCCATACAGCCCATGAAAAAGCAGAGTTAGAAAAAAAATATCTCTGATTTTGCCTTTTTTGCAGGAGCTTATAGATTATTGCCTATTGGTCTTACTGAGAAACATGGGGATCTACGCCATAAACCTGTACCCCAGAGGGGCCGGACCCTGTACAAACAAGCACAAAAATATCAGTCCTGCCATATCTAGTAAAAGAGCTCAATGGGAGGGGTAGGCACAAGGAAGCAATGAGAAAATACAGGATACTGAGATAGGTTGTGGTCTCAGCAATACAGTATCCTAATCATTGCCAGCTTTTTTCTTTGTAGTCCTCAGAGGGTTTTAAGAAGACACAAGAAGGAGAACTGTGAAGTGGAGCAGCATGGCTTTCTGGAGTTCAGCCAAATCTCTTCCTAAGTATGTAGGGTAGCATGGGAGAAAGCACAATGTCCCTAATGTAGCCCATAAGTAGTCAGCACTTGCAGTACTTTTACGGACATAGGCTAATATCGACCCAAATGTACAAAGAAGTCTATATAGAGCATGGATTTAAAATTCTTTCACTTTTCAAAATTTGTCCCTGAACAGGGTTTGCTTCAGACCCCAGTCTTTGCTTCTGTATCAGGCCCATGCATGGCCACCAATATAAAACTAAGACCTTTAACAGCTTTATACAAAACAATTTATTTCAGAGGAGCGTTGTAAACACAGTTAAGCATGAACTCTACAGATTAGATTTGGTAGTGTATCCAAGTCCAAGGGTAACCTGACCAGATTTTGATTTGCACCCACTTCTAATTCTGAAACAATTAGTTACAGCCGAACTAGTGGCTTGAGAACATTTTCATGAGAAACAAGAATTTAACATAAATCCACATAACCAAGGAAATTCAGAATTGAAGCTGTCAATTCTTAGGCCCAATAGAACACATAAAGAGGCTTGTTAATGCTGAACTAATTGGCATTCTTGGCTTGACAGTCTCAGCAGAGAGACCAAGGAGTGAATAAGCATGGAGACTAAACTACCCTCTCGCTCACAGGTGGTCCCTCTAGGTTAGGACTAAAGCACATTTGGAGACGAAGAAGCAAAGAGAAAAACGTACACCAACAGTACTGTTTAATTCACGAACAGAAGATTTTAGCCTGCACTGAAGGCGATGCAACCAATTCTTAACCA
Organism: Aptenodytes forsteri; assembly: GCF_000699145.1. Classification (NCBI taxonomy): domain Eukaryota; kingdom Metazoa; phylum Chordata; class Aves; order Sphenisciformes; family Spheniscidae; genus Aptenodytes; species Aptenodytes forsteri. The sequence goes on from NW_008795029.1 coordinate 6,603,439, forward strand.
CTGGCTATTCTTACAGCATCAGTTAGCCTGCAAATAAACAAAGGTTTTGATTTCCTTTTAGCAATAGTTTATGTTTTATAATTAAGGGGAGAGGCTGATATTCTCCAGCCACCTCCATCACCATGTTAACTTCTATGGAAATGTATGAAAAATCCCAATCTGAAAAATGCTGTACTCTGCAAACTGACCAACATAATCGCAGCGTTTTCAGACACACACTCAGGGGAAGGAGTCCACCCCTACCTCCTTGAGGCTGCTAAGTACAGGCAGTGTACACACAGTAAGTGTACCTTCAGCTTTAGCCCCTCTGACGCGCACAACAGCTCACCCTCCGCATCCTGTGTAAAAGTATGTGTTTCTCCGGCAATCTTCAGGAGGTGAGGATCTGGTTTTATGTCATGCTTGAGCCCCTGTTATTTACAGGTATGTCTGTAGTACCCAGGGAGCTTCATAAGATTATTGATGTATCATTACCTGTGGAAGGGAGCAATAAGGAAGTAACAATATATTTGCTTCAGGTAGATTGGTGCTGAACAGTTCTCCATAGAATACTGTAAAAAATCTCCTATCTTGCCCATTGAAGCTGTGCTGGATTAAAAGAGAGAGGTATTGAAAATAAGATGCACAATATTAACACTGAGGGTAATTAATCACTGGAACAAATCACCGAGGGTAGAGTCTCTTTCAGTGGGAGTCCTTAAATCAATATTGAATAGGTTTTTAAAAGGTACGTTCTAGCTCAGCTACAAGTTATAGGGTTCAATGCAGAAATTACCAGATGAAATTCAATGACCTATGTAATACAGGAAGTTAAACTAAAATATTGTCATGCAGATTTCTAGACTTAAAATGTATTAATTTATTAATTTTAGCCCACAAGAAAAAAGGATAAATCTAGAAAAAAAAAAAGGCTGGGAAAGAATGACCCATCTTGACAGAGTAGTTCTTCAGCTGATGTAATATCAATGGAAATTAATGAGGAAATCTTGATCCTATACATCTTAAAAGTTACTGCTTAAAAATGAAACATTCATAACTCTCCAGATTTGTTCACTTGCCAGATTTTCCTTCCTTGCCTAAAGTATTCTCAGTGCAGGAATGGAAGATGATGACAGAGGTGGTCCCAGCTCCCGGGGCCGTCTGGGGACGGTTCAGCCCCAGTGCAATTTTGAGCGGCTTCAGGGTTGCCCTAAGTTGTGCCAGCTTGTAATCATGCCCTGTAGCTGTTATACCAGCTGAGGAATAGCCAGGCCACAACACGATCCATACACCTCTACACTTGTCCCTCCGGCACTCCCTCAAGCATGTTCCCTAAAAAAGGGTGGAGAGACAGAGGAGGAGGTCAACAGTAGAAAACAGACTCTGTGATCAAAATCACATCTCCTTATTGCACCTAAAATAATTTGTCTAAAATAGTTTTATTCTTGTTAGCAAGACAAAAAAGATAGAGATAGAGGATCTACTCCTTCTTACATATGGGTAGAATTCCACACTAGTTTAAAAGAAGTTATTTAACTGCGACACTTACAGACATCAACACAGTCTCTCATGTGGAAAGTAGACTAAAACATTTGTAATTCTTCCCTTTCAAATGAGCTTGAGCTACTCAAAACAGGAGAAGAGTAATTCTAATTTCTTTAGGCACAAACACCAGTTCTAATGGTTTTATTTTAGAATTATGACCATAATTTTCACAGCTTTTCTGGCCTTTCAGTGAGGAATCTTCAACAAAGAGATAAACAAACTGAATCCTGCAGTATTAAAAATTAAAGGTCACAGGTTTGGCTATTGACATCACTTACGCTTTCTATACTTGTTTAATATAAGAAACCAGATATGTTGTTCAGTTCTCCACTATGCTTGCTGTATATGTCAGTCTTTGTGAATTTTCCTGAAGAAACCTTCCCTTTGCAGAGGCATTTGGAGTAGAATTTCTGATAAAATTTGAAAATTTGATAGCATTTTTAATAATGTAAGCAAATTGCATAGTTTAGTTATCAGCTGTTTGTGAAACTCTAAATGCTGAGCAGTTTGTCCATCACTGTTTTGTTCTCCTGCAAAACCAAATTATAGTCAGAATAGTTATTAGAAACAGATCATAAACGGTTCAAAATCAATCCATACACAGCCTTGTCAAATGGGGCTGTTTGAACTCAGCAGTCTACCTGGACAGTTTTACAGGCTCAAGATCTAAACTTTCTAATACAAGAATTTCTGGTTTCTATCTGTTATGTGTGTGAATGCAACACACATCTTTTTAACAATTTTACCCTGTGAGTAACAATTTTACCCCAAGACTCTTTTTTTTTCCCCTGAAGAGAAAATAATAATGTAGAAATAGATGCTAAATATTGCACTCTACTGCCTCTTTGTACTACAAATCAAGCCAAATTCTACTTCCACTATCCATGGGAGATACAGGGTTTAATCATTTCAGGAATACCTTGGCTGACGCGCACTCATTTCAGCTGAAAGCACCACATGGGATCTGATGAAAGAAATGTAGCCTGGTAACTCTCAGAAGCCTGTTGTCCTGCCTTAACAGATATGTTCCAAATCCTACCTGATGCATTTCTTGGGATTTCCCTCATTCCTCACACTGCTTACAAAAATTGAGGGTGTTCCACGTTTTCTAAGAAATGGTCCAAACAGGAAGCAAAAAATTTAGCAGAAAACACACTCACAGTGAGTCATCAGATGAAACCACACAGTCTAAGACTGTTCTTGTATTATCCAGCATGGTTAGAGATAATAATGGTATTTCCACATCCAACCAATTGGAACAGCAACAGAATCATGATGAAATGAAAAACCAAAAGTAGATTATGAACAATGTGAAGTGGTTATCTCTTTTAATTAATTTAAAATATACCGGCCATTAAGTCTGAGGAACTGTCTCTTTGAGAATCTAATGAGCCAAACAGATTGCTTCCTTTAGTATTCCTTTAAACATCTTTCTAGATATGAGTCTTACTCCTGAGAAGACCAACTGTTCAAAAGAGGATGCACACCCAGCAGCAACAGAAAAGAGCAGATCCACTTTCAGCTGCTCAGTAGACCAAATTATAAGCCACTGGAAATGGAGACTGCTTACTGCAATTGTACTTGCCTGAGCAGAGACTTCAGGATGTTCTGCGTTTTTAACAATACACACAAAGAAATGGATCTTTGCTCATGGGCAAAAGAGGAACATATTTAAGATTTTACTGCAGATGAATGCGGGGGAGGCCAAGAAAAATATAATATAGCCCTACAGATGCATAGTAAGTAATTCTTTTTCCCATATTGCGGTATCATATGCGAGGGAACACATTTGCTCCAGGATTGCCAGTTCACAGAAGGATCAACGCACAGACAGGTTCGTAGAACCCCGTGGGAACCAATGGAGCTTTCCAAATTCAGGGCAGATGAAAGGGAGCAAACGATCTGTGCAGTGCCAAATTGTATATGGTGCTATAGATAGCTGATCAATGCCAGCCATGTAGCAGACCCTTGCTCTGACAATCTGAAGGTCTGCTCAGGTGACTACAAACAGTAGAAGCAAAGAGAGAACACACGGAGCACAGCGTGGGCGTTATAACTAGAGTGCTGTAAATTAGAAAGGCACACATTTGTAATTGGCATTGCTGACAAAGAAGTGGCACTAAAGTTACAGATGGAGTCAGAGCTGATGCTGGAACGAGCAGCCTAAATAGCTTGTCACTCTGAGCTCATTAAGGAGTAAAATGCAGATCAGGGAACAGCTAAGCAGCTGGGTCAGGTTGTTCATTGGCTAATTTAGTCTAAACAAGAAAGAGGGAAGGCATGAAACATGTTCTGGAAGAGTGTAAAAGAAAGCAAGGAACCAGAAGGGTAGGGGTGGCCAACCACTTGCTGCAAGCTGAAACACAGCTTAAGAGAAAACACCAAAGCCAAAGAAAAAAAAAACCTTGAAAAACAAAACTCCAAACTTAAATCAACCTTCGCCTTCTCTTCTTTTTTTGATATTTCACTAAATAAACAAAATGCAAAAAATTGGGGTTTCAGCTGTCTCAAAAAATCATTGGAATCCAAGATTCAAGTAATCAGCAACACACATGCCAGTCAAGCATACAGCTATCCACGGCTGAAGACCGACACTGACATATTCATACATATGTATGAGCGTCAGTATTTGCATGTCAGCGCTAAGCATGTAACAATGCAGGTACTTGGGTTAGAAAATTTGGCAAAAAACCCTCTCTCTTTTTAGAACTGAAGCCAGACCTGCCACCTCTGCAGTCAGAAGGCCTGAAGGCAAGGCAGTTCAGAGCCCTCTTCTCCCCAAATTATGAACCACCCACTCACCTTCTAAAAGCAGAGGCTTGCAATCATGATCTCCCAACAAGCACACTTGAACCCAGGACTCTCCAGGCTCAAAAGCCTGCCAGAAAACCTCTACAGACCCACCGAGGCTACACTTTTACAACAGGTTCCCTCCCAGGTTTGCCTTGCTTGTTGCAGTCCCATTTTGTAGGTGCTCCTTTTTCTGTAAGGGCTGTGTGGAATCAGCGTGCAACAGAGGGGAAGGCTGGCACAACAACGTTAACTAACTCTTCTTTGTAATTAAAGGCGTAAAATCTGCTCCACACACAATCTTTATTTAAGTAAATTTCATAGCCGATAATCGGATCTTCTACGAAAGAGAAGGAAACAAATGAGCTAGAAATTCGTGATCTGTCATGTTTTAGAAGCCATCATCAGTCAACGCCAAGATGTTTTTTATGCATGGGCATGTAGTTATGGGGATTGAAAGGGGCTTTTCTGTGATATTTACATCTTGTGTGATCCATTATCGTTCCCCAAAATAAGTTTTGTGAAAGGTTACGGCTTTTAAGCAATATTATGTACTATGATTGAGCCAAGCAAAGGAGAGCAGGTGAAGGAGAAGACACCAGAACCTCTGCCTGCATATCATATTCTGGCTTCCTGCAGAGCTCCCGGGGTCCCCAGGCATTGCAGAAGATGCATAAGATCTCAGGATAAAACCCAAAATTATCTATAAAAATGTCATGATCCTGGCAAACTGTTGTGAGACAGCCTGTACAGAGATTTCCTACTCCAGGTCCTCCTTCTGGAGGTTTTAGTGTCCTCTCTAGCATTACCAGTCTCCCTGAATTTTTCCTTGTCATTTTACACCCCTTTGTGTTGATCTACAGTGAATAAATGTGTCAGTGCTGCTAGAAAGGCAAGCTGATTTTTACATTTAACAGAAAAGGAGCTAAAAGTTGAGAGCTTTCTCTGTGAGGGAACTGTTGTAATGTTCTATTATCCCTGCAGGGATGGAGAGAAATTCTTGTAAATATTACTTATTTAACAGAATATTCTTAAACAACGTATCAAACTACTTAGTGAAATCATATGAACAAATCATAAGAGACTGGTGAATTGAAATGATTAAGGCTCGTTTAATTTCTTGAAACCAGGACATTTCCCCAACATCCTAATACGGATTTGGGTTACATAGTCTTGAAATAACTGCTGGATCAGTTTTCTGTCATGTCTGTTGGTGTAGTACATAGCAAGCAGACACAGCTAGCAAATTCAGCTCTCTGAGTAGGGCATACATATTTTTTTCCTTTTTTACCTATATTTTTCCTATTTTTACCTATATTTTCCTTTTTTCTGTTTTCTTTTTTTTTTAAATTTCTTAAAATAAATTTCTCTCTGTTAATGTGTCTATTGAGATAATTGTATTGATATTTTAAAACGTCATTATTCTCCAGACAAGTACTTTGCACAAAGAGGAAGTTTTATCAGACTCCCTATATGTCCCTTTCAAGACATATAGAGAACATTATAGTTTTATTATCATATTCTTTTTAATGTAGTGTTAAAACCTAAAATAAAGAAGACTTGACAAATTTCTATAGAATCTGAAAAGACAGGGGGAGGACAATAGGTCTCATTCGTGGTGGCAGAATGAGGCTGTCTCAATAGTTATTGCAGAAAGAGGTCCCTTGGACAAGCAGGCCTACTACAAATAGCACAGAGTGACTGAGACTGCAAACAGTGGATGTCCTCAAGGGGTAAGGTGTCATGCTGGGAAGTGGAATAGCAGAATTTGATCTACTGTTACTGAGCAGTGATATTCAAACCCTAATGAGAACACAAGGACAGGATGATTTGTTGGATGGAAAATGGGGCTGAAAATTAGTAGTCCTGGACTATACTCTTTTCCTGACATACACTTATGAAAGTGATGAAATTCTCTTCTTATCCCAAAGATCCAGGAAATCCTTAAGGAAATCAATGACAGAAAAAAGCATTTTTATTATTGATTGTTCAGAATTTCATATTGATAGTTCATTCCTCCTTTAGCCACCCCCTTCTCCAAACAGGTATCCCAAATTAGCAGGCACTTAAAAAATTGAAGCCAGTTTAAATGGAGATGCTAATGCTTCCTCTGCTCACAGAAGCCTTGAAAATACCTAATATTTGTAGGATGTTTGGTGACAACTGAATGGAAAGTGCTCTAGAAATGCAGTTTATTGTTGGTATTATAAACAAATATAATTTACATTTTCTTCAGTATTATTCTCTTTTTGTGCTATTTGTTCTTATTTATGACTTTTGTGTATTTATATGCATCAAAAATTAATAAAAAGATTTATTAAAGAAATGACGATGCTATAATTGCTCCAGTTGGAAAATCAGTACAACTTCACAGATAACAAAACAATATGTCGAATTTATGAACCCTGCCTCACTTATTTACATTTAGCATACTGAAAATATTTGAACCATTTAGTTGATGAGTTGGAAGCATATTAGGTTAATTAAACCTATCTTGCAAGTATCCTTTTCAGAGTTTATATGCTTCCTATATTGGTTGTACTTAGAAGAATAAATGTGTTCTAGAAAAACTTGTATGTTATTACGACTCAATTCAGCAAAAACAATATTTCTAACTTCAGTAACAGCCTTTCTAATTTCTCTCACAGTCTTTCAAGTAGGTCTGAATTGTACTGGAAAGTTTTACTGTTCATTGTGACAGGGTGGTTTTTTTCATTTTCTAGTTTAATTTAAAAGCTCCAATGTCCCTTCCTTCACTCTTTTGCCTTATGATTTCTCCATTAGAAAGCAGGATTTACAAAGGGAATTTTTGCCAATATAATCATTTTCCTTCTCAGCCTGTGGAGTTCAATATATTAAAGATAACTGGCTAAGTCTCGTGTTGCACTGGGTACCTCATTTCTAGATTTTTTTTTTTTTTTTTTTTTTACTAAACTCCTTCGACCCTCTCTTGCTGCTCCTGCAGAGGTCTGGGGCGATACTCAGAGGTCTGAGTGCTGTACCAAATATCCCGAGTTTTCCTCTGCTGTGTCTTGTGAAACAGGGGTTAACAAGCCATCTGGGAATGATGAAAATTACAACTTTGAGCAAAAAGCCTTTAAGTCATGAAGTCTGCATCGCAAGTAGAGGTCGAGAGTGATGCAAACAGTTGCTAAAGATGGGTTCAGGTTCAGGAGAAAGTAAGCAGTGATTTTGTTACTGTCTTTTTAACATTTCCATCGCTTGCTGACAGCTTTAATGTGTAGTCAGACAACCTGGCAGTTTAATACTGAATAGATTGGTTCCAGTTTCCTGAAATCATACGTGCTTTGTGTGGTTGTAGCCCACATCCAGACAAAATTTCCCTATCTGAAAGATCTGCCTTGAAAGATGTGACTTGTAAAATTCAGTGTATCCCAGGCATGAATCGAGCTCATTGCTGTCACATTTATCACTTCAGAACCATGACAACATTTTAATGGAATTAATCTTTAATAGAATTAAGTGTTTGTGAATTGCCTGACTTTATTTTGCACCAAGAAACCAATGGAAATCTATCTCAATAGATCATATTAACCTACAAATCTATGATGCTAGATCAGTTTCAAGCTAGAAAACCAAACTGAAATCTGTACATTCCTAATCAGAGAAATTATATCTGGCAGTTCAATTATATGTGCAATTACTCATACTTCATTCATGGCAGATACAAAAATTCAGTGTTTCATGCTAACTCTGTAAAAAGTAAATGCATATTTACAAAAAAATATTTTTGTCTTATATTTTTCTTTAAGAAACTTCTTGAGGGGTAAAATCCTAAACTACAGGGTAAAAAAAAGCTTGCACAATACCCCTGAATCCCTCATCTGAACACAATTTTCATTACTCCTGTGCAGTATTTTTACTAATATATTCATTAATTTTTGTAACATATGTTGCTGCAATGACTTTCTAATATATTCATTATTTTTTGTCACATATGTTGCTGCAATGACTGGTAGGTTCTCTAAGCAACAATGTTTAGGTTTTGTAGTAATATATCAGAAAACATGCAACTTGCCCCAAAGTTCTCCAAGTCTAATTAAACATGGATAATTGCTTAAATGACTTTCTGAGATTAGCAGCATCTATGTTTGAGAAGCAACACTATACACTGTCTTCTACCAGTCATAGCTCTACTATGTGTCTTCTATTCTGTTCCTGCATTTACCTTTCTTCCAGAAAAAGTCTGTATTCAGGGCAAAATATGCTAGAATTTGTTCTTGCAAAAGCAAAAGCCATAAAAGGTCTTTCAGTTTTTCCTAACACCAAATAATTTTTTCCTCACATCTGGCCAAAAGCTTCCATGGTAGGAAGTTGAAGAAAGAAAGTCAGCCTATGCTGAGGTCCCTCCAAACCCCATGATCAAATATGATCGGTTTGTCTATTCCCCACTGAGATAATAATTGTCTCCTACTATAAGGAATAGCAGTCTCAGCTGCGAAGGTTGTAGTTCAAATACTTGTTAGAACACAGAATGGAGGGTTGTCACAAACATATAAAAATATGTTTCAGTTTCCTCCTTTCTTCAAAAATCAGATGGCAAAAATCAAACGTTTAAAGTTAGGAAACTCCAAATAGAGAATACTGAAATATGTGATGGCTCATGAACAATTGTGCGCTATTTTCCAACTGGGGTCCTAATTCATTCAGTGCACAGGACGAATATGTAAGGGAGTATGCACAATAATTTTAAGGGTATGTCTATAGTGAACAATATTGCACTGTGAAAAGTTACCCAGCTGGCTCTGAAACTAGAAACAATCACAATATGAAAGTGAAGTGACCTAATTAGTCCCAGTGCAAATACCATATTCACATAGCTATACTGCTTCCTATACATGAGCTAGTATACCTGTGTGGCATAGCACTGTGGCATACACATATCCTCTCTTTTGGGACTAACTTGAATAACCTTATGTGAAGTGTATGTGGATGTGCCCTACGTTTCTCAATTATCCCAAGTTCTTAATTATCTTCAAGTGCTTGCTATCGGAACTCAACATTTTTAAAGACGAGTTTATCAGTAGGTAATTAATATATCTTTATCTGTAGGCAATTTATATGCCCTTAAGATACTCAAGAAGAATAGCGATTTTCAGCAACCAAGAGTGTTTTAAAATAATTTGCAGATAATTCAGAAGATGGGCGTGACTCACTCTTTCTAAAAATAAGACCTCTGAGAAGCTGTCAAGACCATACCTGAATATTTGCCTGCGAGACTCACTGGAAGCCTGGAAGGGAACTCAACAGAATTTTTCTCCTCTTGGGACAAAAGGGGAAGCAGAGCTCCCCCACTCCCCTTCTTCCTCCTTTTTTTTATCTCCCCCCTCCTCCTTCAGTTTTTCATTTAATTCAGACTATTTCTTGTGAGGTTTATACTTTAAACAGTACCATAAAAAGAAAAAAAATTTAAAAGGCAACATTCTGTGTACTCTCTATGTATTTCCAGGTTAGCTGGAGCCAGGAAAGGACACTATTGTGACATCTTCTTTGTTTCTAGCAAATTATGAGGAAGTAGCAGGGAAGGAAATAGCCTACAATATGACTAGCCTCTCTCAGTTAGTTTATTTTTTAGTGCAACCTTGATTCTAATTTCAGTTCCATGAAGAAATGTCGAGTGCAACACCATGAAACAAAAATTTAACTGGGGTAAAACTACTCTAGATAATATCAAACCCCCATCATTTAATACATTACCATTTTTTTTTACAGGCTACTTTAATTGGTACCCTTCACAGAAAGCAGAGCGGAGTTAAGTGAACCATTCTGATTTAATATAACTGAAGAGCTAATATTTTATACTGTGTTGGCTTTTAGTGTTTGCATTAAGTACATAGAGAGTGCCAAGTGCTTTACAAATATATACAAATGCACAGATCTTACCCCTAGAGCTTACAGAAAAGACAGATGGAGAACAATGGAAAAAATATCACGGAAAAGAAAACTTCCCTTGTCTAAAAGTAGTTTATTAGAAACCTTACATTCTAAAAATTAGAATCCTAATCTTCTGTGTTATTCAGAGCAATAAAACACATGGGGAAACATGTCAGATGACTCTGTCTCTTTCTTTTCTGCTAACTTCTCAGTTACTGTCAGAAACAGATTGTTTTCAGGCACCTTCCCAGTGAAAGACGGCCTTTTCCATTCATCAATAGAGTTCACTCAAAGTCAGACTGAAGCTAGATATTATCTTACTGAGTAAAATCAGGACCAACTAATTTCAAATCCTGGAATGAGGTATAATGTAAAACTCTGTAGGACTTTGTCTTTATTTTCTCTTTAGTCTTTTCTATCTTACATTTATCATCCACAATTGCTGCCATTTGTTCTTTTCCTAGATGAATTAAATTAGAACCCAATTAAAGTTTGTGAGTTAAAGCATTTACTTATTTTACTTAAATGTATGAAGTTGCCTTACACAGTAACCGGCACAATGGCAACTCACTATTAGTGACTGTTATTCCCTGTTTGCTAGGTACAGATATTAACTCTGATGAATATCCATGTGCTTTTTTGTTCAATAAAGCATGAGGAGAGGTCAGAGGTAAAGGATACTGACTCCATTGATATCACAGTCCTCCTCCTGTTGAGAAACGTAGGTTGATGTTCAGCTGCTTTTGTCACGGCAGCCACAGAAGGATCCAGCAGTTTGTCTCTCACTTGGGTAGAAATTCTTGCAGATCCCAGCCTGGCCCTTCATCTGGCCTCTGCTGAGCTCTCATATTTGAACTGGAGGCCTAGTAAGCCTTGAAATCTGTAAAGTATAGCAATTCTTGCTTTATTGCAAAATCTAGCTAGCCAGTTGGAACTAGAAGACTTTTTTTTTGGTCTGGGATTTCCATTATTACATAAAGTTTGTTGTTTTCTTTACCAGATTTCCTTCTTTCTATTTTGCATGAAAGCCAGCTGAATTTAAGCAGAATACCATTCTTTCAAACAAAGAAACAAACAAACAACCCCCTCTTGTTTTTTCTACTGTAAAAACCTGTATGTCTTCACACTTTTTAAAAACACTCCAGTATCTAACAGAAAAAGACAATGGAGCCAGAATTTTCCATAGTACGTACCCTAGAAAACTCTGGGAGAAAGTTCACTCCCCTTATTATCCCAAAGTATATACAGACTCAACCCTGTTGCTATATTGTAAGTCATTTTTTTAAATTGGTTGTTCATTGAATGGTCACAAATCTTGGCATATTACCTGAAGAAAAACTGGAAGTTTTAAAAGGTTTGAACTGATTCAGTTAAGAGATTATTTTCTTATCTATAATCTCTTTTACTCTTGCCTTATCCATTGGTTGACCTCTGCAGTCAAACTGCCTTCTAACTTCCTACAGATACAGGAAAATACAAGAGCTCCTACCAATACATGTATATATTTTTAGCTCTATAATGCACAGAGCTTTACCGTATTGTTAGGGCTTATTATGTGTGAAAGTAAACATTAATTATGTTATTTCCTAGATGCTGGAAGTCACAGAGCAAAAATACTGATTCCCCTCCCCAAAACCTTTCTAACCTTTTGTCATCAGGGGAATGCCTCAGATCTGTGAGATATAAGCTCATCTCTTGCAAAAAAGAAAGCATTAACAATATGACTATTAGCAGGTGAAATGAAAAAAAAACCCCACATCTCTTTTACTGAAACTAAATTACATATAAAAACAGAAGTAAGATTTCCAGTATTCAGTTCATTCTGCCTATCTTCTTTTATTATTATTTACAGAAGAAAAGAGAGCACTCATTTCCCTAGGTTAACTTTTTACTATTATACTAAGTACACTTTTTAAATTTACCTTTGGCTTCTGGAGTCTCTGCAATCCACACTTGCAACCTTCTTTTTATCCATGAAATTTTAAATGTTTTCATATGACTCCAATCTGAAAATTCACCAAACATTTCCAAAAACTCAGAAAAAAAAGCAAGATACGTTTCCCCTGGACTAGCAGCAGACTCCATAATAGCATAGCAGGGAAGGGGAAGGAACAGTTTACTCCTGCTTAAATTCTTACTGAGCACCACCTAGTACTTATTCAGCAGTACTTTAGCTTTCTGCTGAGGAAGCACAAAAACATTTAGAAACAATTTACTACAACATCAAGTTTTGAATAAATGGAAAATACTGATTACTTTATATTCTGGTTAGAAATATGAAGATATTTTTATGAGTGCTACAAAAGTACATATGAAAATTAATATAAAATAGTAATTTCAATTAAATATAAAAATCAACCTGATCAAGACCAATTGTTATCTAGTGATATGCTGTTTGTGGGCTGACTTCAAGAAAGGACTTAAGCTTTTTTATTTTATTACAAATTGAGAAGTATTCTCCAGCAAGAGAACACTGTCTATGAGGCTCTTGGCAATAGAGAATGAGATGATTTCAACCCAATCTGCTGGAATTCTCATGGGACAGACGCGGGTTCAGGATTTATAGGAAGAGAAAAAGAGAACTGAACTGGGAACTCAATGCTGTAGTCTTGTAGCTAGGGCAGTCATTTGTGCAGTTCTGGTCTCAGATGCAGTTTTTACACATATATACGATGCTGTAAAATTCAGAGATAGTCCTTTAAATGTGAGTCAGAATCCATGACGTCAATCATTAGGGAGCAGTGAAATGACAAAACTTTCTGTGCTTCTCCTGTTCTTCCCCCCTGCCCCTTCCACCCTACACTCCCACTCCCCTGGTGAATTGTTCCTCCAGGATCAGGCAGCATTTGGCTTTAAAGTTGCTATTATGGACAAAGATGTCAAAATTCTTCCCAAGTGCTGATTAAGATGCCTAAGTGTTTGTTTAGATCTAAATTTCTTAATAGTTAATTTATTTATTGATAGATGTTAATGTCCCTTGCCATTTGCTTCATCCTAACTAAAGCAAATTAAGTTGGCAGCTAAAACAAACCAAAAATGTCTATATTACTAGTTAGATTAATAATATCTTAATTTCAGAAAAGGACTTTTCTGTTCTAAACAGGGTTTGTGGAAGAAGTAATTACATGTAAAGAATTTAACTAATGTTTCGTTAGATAAGAATACCTAAAGTGCTGATATTTACAATGTGTTCAAGGCTACTTTCCATTTCTTCTCCCTAGAGTGATGCTATGACTCTGCCTTCTAAGTATATTCTCCAATTATATGAATCTCAGCTCCTGGTGTCCTGGGAGTTAATATTCATCTTGCAGACTTCCTGACCCTAGTTCATTTTAGAAAACTAATGTTTTAGGATATTCTAGAAGAGAACCAACAAAGCCAGTTTTCAGAGTATTTAGGACCAAACTATATTATGTGTACTGCATTGGGATAAAGCTAATCTAAGAGTCATTTTAATCTTCTTTTTTCCTAGTAGGAAGAACTAAATGAAAAATTTGGCATTACAATACCTATTTTGAAGTACTCAGGTCTTGAGCTCGGTCTTGAGGTGGATTGAAAACTGGCTGAATGATCAGGCTCAGAGGGTGGTGATCAGCAGCAGAAAGTCTAGTTGGAGGCCAGTACGTAGCAGTATATCCCATGGATCAATACTAGGTCCAGTCCTGTTTAACATCTTCATTAATAATCTGGATGATGGGGCAGAGTATACCCTGAGCAAGTTTGCAGATGACACAAAACTGGGAGGAGTGACTGATAGGCCAGAGGGTCATGCTGCATTCTAGAGGGACCTCAACAGGCTGGAGAAATGGGTTGACAGGAGCTTCATGAAGTTCAACAAGGAGAAGTGCAAAGTCCTGCACCTGGGGAGGAACAACCCCAGGCACAAGTACATGCTGGGGGCCACCCCACTGGAAAGCGGTTTTGCAGAAAAGGATCTGGGGATCCTGGTGGATGCCAAGTTGATCAGGAACCAGCAATGTGCCCTTGCTGCAACAAAGGCAAATGGTATCCTGGGCTGCGTTAGGCAAAATATTTCCAGCAGGTCGAGGGAGGTGATCCTTCCCCTCTACTTAACATTGGTGAGGTCACACCTAGGGTGGTGAGTCCAGTTCTGGGCTCCCCAGTACAAGACATGGGCATACGGGAGAGAGTCCAACAAAGAGCCAATAAAACAATTAAGGGACTGGAACACCTCACATATGAAGAAAGGCTGAAAGAGCTATGACTGTTCAGCCTGGAGAAGAGAAGACTCAGTGGCATCTTATCCATGTGTATAAATACCTGAAGGGAGGGTGCAAAGAGGATGGAGCCAGGCTCTTTTCAGTGGTGCCCAGTGACAGGACCAGAGGCAGTGGGCACAACCTGAAACACAGGAGGTTCCCTCTGAACATCAGGAAACACTTTTTTACTGTAAGGATGACCCAGCACTGGCACAGGTTGCCCAGAGAAGTGGTGAAATCTCCATCCTTGGAGATATTCAAGGGCTGTCTGGACAAGATCCTGTGCAACTGGCTCTAGGTGGCCCTGCTGAAGCAGGGGATTGGACCAGATAACTTCCAGAGGTGCCTGCCAACCTCAACCATTCTGTGATTCTGTGATTCTGAGTTAGTTCCCAGATTGTTAACCAAAAACTGTATTTCTAGAAATGAGCAGATGAGGAGTGAGATGCTACCAAACCTAACGAGTAGGAAAGATTAAGGAGAGGCTGGGGAACTAAACCTTATCTATTTCAATTAGATAACTCAGGGTCAAAGGGAGCACAAAATCTTAGATATACCTTCAGGAGCTGAATACCCATGTCCTGAAGCTCAGATTTGCGGCTTCCCCCCCCATCACCAAAATTTTCACTCTGCCTAAAAAGGACTTCTTAGGAAAGTGTCTGCATATTCAGCCCAAGAAGCTTTCCTCGTGAGTTGCAGAAGCTCACATGCAAACATCTTGTGTCAGTATGTGCTCACTGAAGAACTTTGAAACCGATTCTCCCTTTTACTCATCCTCACTGAACTTGGCCATTGCACTCCCCCCTACTAACATGAGACTCCTCAAAGCAGAGGCTCTGTGCAAGGACCTGGAGTCACATTCTGGGAGTGTACCCTTCCCACCTTCAGGAGCTCAGATGTCTTGAGATGTCAATTGCCTATTGGTACATAACAGTGAATTGGGTGTTTCAGAAATATTAGTAGTCCTTAAATGGTGAATTTGCATACTAAAATTGTCACATAGATTCTTAAATCAGTGGATTCAGCCAGAAGTGGGTGAATCAAGAACACACTGAAGCAACTAAGACAATCATAGCAAAACATGCAAAGAAGGTATATTGAAAATGTAGTATTTGTCTGAGTAAGTGTTGAGTAGCTAGAGAAAATCAGTAGTTGCTAAAGGAAAAGGCTGTCACTTCATTATGTAAAACCTGGCAATTGGCTGATATTTCTGATTCCCTTTGTGATAGTCATAATTATTTTTTCTCAAGCTTTTATGTGATCAAATCTTGCTCTCAAGAATGTTTATAGAAAGATAAACCATCATGAATATGACTGCAAAACTGCCTTCATTCCAGTCTTGGCATATGACTATCTTGAAAGTTTCGTATGGATTGTAGCTGGAAAGGAAAGGAGAGAGGTTTTGGCAAAAGAACTAACTAAATAAATAAAACACACAAACAGTCACTGCATGGAAAGTCAGGAAGTAATGTGGATGAAGAGCAGTCCCACTCAAAAGTACATACATGGATACTTTGAAATTACAAATTGTTTAGTTATGAGTTGCAATGAAAAGATTACAAGACATATAGATAGATCATATCAATAAGATCCACAAAATTCATACACAGCTGTTGGGGGAAAAAAAAAAAAAACAAGGCAGAAGTGGTAATAGTTTTTCAAAATGTTTTTCTAGCTTTCCTAAATACAGCTTTTTTCAGAAAAACTAGATCAAAGTCATTTTTTCAGTATAATTTTCAGTCTTGTTTCCTGAAAACATTTGATTTTCAGTGAAAAGATCATTAAAGACACACTTTGGACTAATTTACCAGCTCTACTGGTTTATAGAAAGGCAGACAACAACTGGTATCCATATACATAAGGTACATCTTGATGACAAAGGAGAATATTTTCCCTGTAACCAATATCTTCTTCAAAGTCTTAATCATGTATAGAAGGATGATGGGCTGTTTCTTGGGCCCTTACAGTAGTGGCAAAATGCAGAAGGAAGTCAAGAAATAGTTCTCAAAACATTCTGACCGAGACCTTCCCCTGGAGTAGTTAGTTATAAGGAAAAAGTTTATTGTGGATCTTGTGTAAAGAGCTCTGAGTAGCAGGCAATTATGACTTGTTGGAATAAGAGCTGGCTGGAAAATGAACTGTTAACTGGCAATACATCAGGTTGAAGAAATACTGCAATTAAAAAAAATATAGAATGACAAAGTGCTAGCCATAGTGACACTAAGATTTAATACTCTTTCTTGTGAAATACATGAAATGGAAAAGCATAAAATGTGTTTAGATCTTCAAGGCCTAAATTTCTTTCCCTGTAAAGTCATCCTACATCATTTCCCCTAGTGACTCCACTGACTCACATTATTTAACATCTATGGAAGATTATACATCTGCTGGACTAAGAAAAGACCTCATATGATTGTTTTTATTGTTATTGATAATCACATATTAAAATAATAATAGTTAACAACAGCATATTGCTTTTGTTGTTATTTATCTTTAGCAGGGTAATGTGACAAGTTAACTCTGTGAAATCCCAAATGCTGGTCAGAACCTCTGAGCAAAGCAGTATTTAATACTAATGAAGTATGTTCACCCAGAAAGTAGGAACAAAATAAAGCCTGTCTGCAGGAATTTGAAAAAAAAAAAAAAAAATCAACTGTCTTTCCATGGCTTATTGTGAATTTCTCATTTGTTTCTAGTGGAGACAAGTGAAAGATGAGGAAACTAGTTTACCCATGGCTGGAGAACAGAACAAGAAAATCTGATGATATATTTGATGTACCTACCTCTGTCATTTATTTCCCATGTTTCCTAATCAGGAATCACCTACTTAGAGCTGCCTTATCTGTGGCATAGAGTTCAGTGCACACTGTCTGACTGGGAAGTTGTACTTGAATTGATATTTAAGAACTAAGGCCTTCAAACATAGATACTACTATACATAGAGGATATGGGGCTGCTTTATTATTAAAAAAAGTCTTACAGAAATGCTATCTTCAAATTTCCTGTAATAATATGAAAGTTAATTATGCTCACTTCTCATCTACCTTTGCGGTTTTTTTAAAAAATAATCTCTCTTCTCTGCCAAAAAGAGAGGAAAGGCACACAGCTATAGACTAATTCTGTTTTCATTTGCTCACTTCCTTCTCACTTTGGCCAATTATGTCACAAAATGAACTTCATTCAAGTCATCTTGTAAATGGACATACCTTCTAAGGTGAATGTTCAGTGTGTATTTTGGTGCTTATTTCAACCAATGAAATTATTTTCTTGTAAGTTACATTGATCATTTCCCTCTTCCTAAATAATCTTGTAAGTTCTTTCCTCACAAAAACATATTCTTTCTAACCAAATTACCTGCACAGATTATGACTTCCACCCTGAGATTTTCTTATATCACTATTTATTTTGTAGGCACTTGTACCCACAAATATAGTTCCTCTTTGGTTTACCAAAGCATGTCCTCTCACAGTGAAGTTCTGATATGGCTGAAATGTGAATAGTTTGATAGAAATGTAAAGTTTCTTTGTAAATTACTGCATTTTAATAAACTGTATTGTTTTTATAGATCTGCTGAATGATCCTATTGCATTTTATAGTAGAGATTTTTTTTTGTTAATGCAATAAGATAATCCTAAAATAAATGATACCAGGTATCCTTTTCCATTTTTTTTTTTTAAGATTTTCCAATTAGAAAAACAATGTTTCATATCAGTTCTGCTACATTCCTCTTTACTTTGTTCATTAGCTGTATGTTTTCAACTTAGTTTGGGAGCTGCTTTTTGTTTGTTTGGTCACGAGCGGTGTTCCCCAGGGCTCAGTTCTGGGGCCAGTCTTGTTCAAGATCTTTATCAATGATCTGGATGAGGGGATCGAGTGCTCCCTCAGTAAGTTTGCAGACGACACCAAGTTGGGCAGGAGTGTTGA
>NW_008795029.1:6622488-6669839 GCF_000699145.1 Aptenodytes forsteri
GTTGGGTCGACGGTTGGACTCGATGATCTTAGAGGTCTTTTCCAACCTTAATGATTCTATGATTTTTTCATTCCCAGAAAGTGCTCTTAGTCCAATTGGACTTAATAATAGCAATAGTCAAGTCTCTTCTCTTGGATGCAAAGTTAGAGATACTTGAGTATTCATCTTTTTGTGGTAAATTTAGCTATAAAATGCTTAACTGTACACTATAAGTCAAAAACAACCAATGTGAATATGAGAAACTCCGCAGCTGTATTCACAACTATACCCTAATTTCCAAAATGTGTTATACCATTTAAGATAGAAGTAGAAGAAAGTGTTCTCTTCTTATTAGACTGATGGTTTGTGTTTCCAGACAAATAAAACAATAACCAGTGGAGTTGGCAGACATGGATTTTCCCATGATCACTGACAGATGACTGGCCCTTTCACATGAAGGGTCCTTGGAAATAAATTGCTATTTCTACCACAACTCTTGTGCTGCACATCTGTGCTGAAATAATTTCTTGTTGGGATTTGCTTCAAATTTGGCTAAAGCCTCAGGACTGCTACTGTGCAAAGGACTGGTAAGAGTCACCAGCTCTGCTCCATTTGCTCTTGGAAAAATGAGATGCATAAATACAGGAGCACTGATTACAGAACAACTCAGAGGAAGGATTCCCCTGCTGAGTCAACATCAGATGCTAATAGATAGCCTAAATTTTCCACGTCTGTTTTACCATTTGCCCTACACTGCTCACTATTGGTTTTGAAAACTTGAAGCTTTGTCTTGAAAATATAGATGCACTTTATATCATCATATTGATGGTATTTCCATATGTATCCCATTAAAATCACATCCTTCATACAAAGTAGTTGGTATCCTTCTCAACTTAAAAGCAACTTAAGGGTTCCGTGATTATTCTGAGGCAGGGTTGGTCCTCAGGAGAAATTAAGAGCAGCCCACACATTTGCACCAGCTGCAATGGTCCCATGGAGTGACGGTTTGAGGTGGTGGGCAGGAGTACTCTGGCTCATCTCTCTGTCTTGGCCAGGGTTTCTCCACTGAGAGTGGCTGAAAATGCCACAAGGGTAATTTTGAATCGTGAGACTGAGTGGAAAGTGATAGTCAATCAATTACATTTTGCATTTTAAAAACAAGAACAGTGGTGGTGGTGGTGGTAGTAGTAGTAGTGGTATATTTTCTTCCAAGGAGAACACAATGATTCATGAAAGCCTAACTTATATCAGGGTATCTCATTGTCATTGTTATTATGAAATTAATGCCAGCATTTAGAGTGGAAGAGGAAAAATATAGCCACATTAAAAAGCTACATTTTGAAGTATATTTCGTCAGTCTCTCAATGTGCTCACCCTAAATTCCTATCATGTAAAAGAAGGAATTTCTACCTACCACCATTTCATCACTCTAATAAAACATTGGAGAAGAAAGAAGATGTGAAGGCACAGTTAAAAGGGCCTATTCTCCTCCAAGCCGTTTTGATGTTAAGGCAGCTATTTAGCAGAACCATATACCATAGCCTACTACTTACACATAATTTATTAAGGTGTAAATCTTAAATTAAAAAAAATTGAAAACAGTTAATGAGTAAGAGTATTCTGGCAAGGAAGACATACAAATTATAAAGTTTAATATGAGCAGTGTAGAACTAAGTAAATCATTGTCGGTGTTCATTCAGGAAAGTTATGCTTTTTCTCTTATTTCCGATGGGTCAAGAATTCACTTCTATAAAAAAAAACAAACCACAAAATAAAACAAGCTCCTCTTTAAGGCTGTATCTTTGCATAGTATATCTATGTCTAAACTACAACAAATGTATTTAAATAATAAAACTGTGTCTAAATTACAGTAAACATGATTTTTACAATCCCTCACTTTTGATTGCATCTACTTTGGACACGCCTCTCTGTGACTTATTTCATTTCTTGAGATGCTTCTATTTAGTTCATCTCCTACCTCATCCTTTAATTTTCCTAACACTAATTCAAACCTATAAACACAGAAGCCAAATGAAGGTTCACCAAACCCCTTGTGCACTCAAGCTGCCAGGTTTTGCACAGCTCTACTTAAGAGTCACATATGTGATCACTCACTTTGAACAAGCTACAATCACAGCAACCAAGGAATTTGCACCAGTTTAGAACAAAGCCTGCTTCTTTCACTTGAGCCAAAGCTATTGGCAAAGAACACAAAGTGCTGGATTGGCAACTCAGCATGGATTTAATCCAGAATTCAATTTGAAGCTCCATTACCTACAAGCCTTAGCCTTCATACCAATTGAGGAAATGCCTACTGCCTTTGATAACATAAAGGACCAAATCCCAGTGGAAGTACATAAAGTTGTGCAGTGGCTCAAGAACAGCTATGCTAATGGAAGAGTCTTACACTTTTTCATTAATGGAACAATTAGGAGTTGACAACTCCACTGTTCTCCCCCAAATTTTCATTGAGGCACTAAAGTGGCAATTTCCCATGGACAGCTTAGATGACCGGAACTTGTGTTTTTGTTAGGCTTTGAGAGAAAAACAACATGAGTCAGAGATTGAGATGGGTGTTATTCAGGTATTAAACTTCACATACTACTAAACTTTTAGCTTAGCTTTGCTTACACCACCAAAGCTTGGCTTTTGCGGCAGCTGATGATATAAATCTCTTACCCTTGTAAATACCACAGTCTTGGGCTATTGAACTACTGTGTTTATCACTGCATCTTTATAATTAAACAAGTCTGCAGAAAACTGCTAGGATTGTTAACTTGTCTATACATTCTGTATTTCATTTGCTGGTATATTTAAGGGTATCATATTTAATTTTCTTCTTTTACCCCATCTTCACCTCACATATGCAACCAGCACGAGAGCAGGTGAAACAGAACCTAGTATACTCAAACAGAAGAAGTGAAGTCAAAATCTTGACTTGCTTACAAACAGCAAGAAACATCTAGCAGAAACATGGGACATTTAGGATTACAGTACTAAAAAATATTAGCCAAAATAATTAGCACTAAAAGTATTGCACAAATGTTCTCCAATTCTTTGTCAAAGGGAACAAATAAGAAAGTTAATGAGTTTAGTTTGCTTTACAAAGAAGTGGTACAAAAATTAGCAAATCTCAAAATAATACCACATACCTGGAGGCATGAAACATTTTGAAATTATTTAATTCTCTAGAGGAAAGAAAGATACTATATTATTTTACTGTCAGTACTTGGTTAAACTATTACCACCACTCACAATCTCTGCTAAGCCTGGTAGGTAAGAGTAGTCCTGGGAGAAGTCCTGGCCAGTCAAGTTGCTAAATCAGACACTTTCAGAATGGCTCACCTTGCCCATTTCCTCACAGTGCCTTTGACAGCATCCTGGATACAGATGACTCCCTAAAGCATGGGAGTACAAGCAGTTGTTCCCACAGACAACCAGATGATTTAGGGGCACTGTGGAAATTGTCTAGTACAATTTAAGTTTTCTAAATTTTTTGAGTTTTGGCAATGTATGAGCTTAGATGACATCTCTAACAAAAGGTGTATCCATGGAAAGGACAAACATTCTCACCAATAACCATGTAGAAGAGCTGACAGCAGGACTGCTTGACATAGCATTGCATAGAGTACTGAGATGCTGACATACAAATCTTGGCTCCTTTTGCTACTTCAGGTTTAATGGAATACTGTCTTTTTGGAATTCTGGACTTCAGTCCTACTATCTTTTGGTTCTTCATACCTGCAGCTGCCTACCTGCATCACCTGAAATGGTCAGTGTGGCCATGTAGGAGAGATCTTGTACCACCAAGCTACTTGCTAGGGTTGTAAAATCTGTTGCTTCATTTTCTGTGCTGTAAGTGGAGGTGCTTTTGCAGCTTTTGGGTAAATATTGCCTTTAGCTGAGCTGGGTAGAAACACCCTCTTCAACAACTCTTTTCACCGATAGCTGCCTTCATACACCACAAACTTGAATGAACAGACAAAATCTACCTTTCTATGTATCTGCTTTTTTTCATATGTTCTTAAATTTCACCTCTCACTTTGTTGCATAAAGATCCTAATAAAATGAAATTTTATGTGCTTGTTTTGAACTAAAAGCTACAATGCTTTTTACTACAAATATATCTTTTTTGGAGTTTGTTTTTATGTCATAGGGATTGACAATACTTCATGCATGTGTTTGCTGAGAAAAGGGAAATGAATATCGTCCAAATCCTCAGCAATATCTTAAATGAAAACCATTGTGATTTTATGTACAAACTACTTTTGCTGAGGTCATAAAGCACAGGGTTCTTTTTTGAGTATTCTGCATATATTTCTCTCTTTTCTCAACTTTTCTCTCCCTGTAAAGTTCAAAATACTTTCAGTAAGATTGAAAAACAGCTAGAAAAATGTCCACTGTCCACAGTAGGACAATAAAAAACCTAACAAAACATCCTCTAACTATTTGGTTTTGGTTGAGGACAAATATTTAAAAACTAAATATTAAACAAAAGCTGGTGCACAAGAATATATTTTTTTTCTGGAAAGTTAAAGTTTCCTTTCCAAAAGAAGTTCAGTCTAAAACCGTAGATCATACCTTTAACTATTTTATTAATATTGATACACTGCAATTGAGATACTACATTAACATATATTATGCCAAAAATGCTTATGTTTAACCATAGACATGAAGTAGTTCATCTTAATCCTTCAGCTTGAGCACATATTTAATCACAAAAAGTTGATGTGTTGCATGAGCCTGGAAATCTCAAAGATATTTTGCATTCAATAGGATTGTAGTTGAGTTTACATTTTAAGTGCATGTATAGTACTGAAAGAGAGATTCTGGGCCCACATCTTACACATATGAATAAATAATGTTAAAGCTAATAAGATCTCTGAGAGAAAATTATGATTGTCTTTAATCACTAACCTTAAGCAGCAGCAGACCATATTATCAAACACCTTCATTTCTTATAAAACTATCTATCACACACAATATAGACCTGATGAAAAGGAAGGTGGAAGTAATCAGGACAGAATGCCAATTACCTCATTACTTGTCATGGCACATTGTAACTGGAAATTGCTTCTTTCAGGTTCTGTTTGCTCAGGCAATTACAATAAACTCTCTGCTTGACATGTTGTTTGCACAGATGTAGTGCATTAATAAACATGAGGGCTAATCTGAATTATTGAACCAGCCGCAATAATTCCAACAAAGGATTTATAATAAGTCCAAGAAAGCTGAGGTATCACTGGAATTCCCTGTAAGCAACACTGACATACTTTATCACATGTAAAATCCTCAAATTTAATGTACAGTACTGGAATATGTCCCATAGGTATTTTATATTTTCTAGTACTCTAAGCCCTCAGCAACTTCTATTATGAAGGAGACTCAACACTGCTAAGGGAAATGACAATATCACAGACTCACTGGAAAATTACTTTATTTGCCGTATGTTTTACACACCTTTCAGACCCTTATTACTGCAATTTGTCTCCCCACCCCCTAATTTTACTAAAAAGGAATATGCTACGCAGGAAAGCATGAAAGGGTCTACATTAAATGTTCCATATTGTCAAAAAGAAGAACTCTAATGCTTATGACATGAGAGGAATATTTATTTATTTATTCCTTAAAAGTTTGACTAGAGAAAATGATCTCCATAATATGCTTTAGACAGAACAGAAATCAGAATACAGTAGAGAAACCTACAGCTCAATAGGGAATGGTTGTTCCACCCAGATCAGTGAAGCTAAATTTTTTAACTGTTAACGATTTTTTTTTTCAAGTACTGTGAAACACTGAAAGTGCACTGGGAAATTTTCTAACATGGACAACCTCTGTATTGATGTATATATCCAGTTATTTAATACCTGTTTATCCAGGGAGCTGACTTCCCAGTGTTTTGTCCCCATCCTTCCCATGTGACTGGAATATCATCTCTGCAATTCTGATCTGAGAAGCGGGGCATGATCCTGGTTACCTGGGCCATATACTGAGATCCAAACTCAATCTAATGATCAGACTTACCTGTCCAATTTGTTTGTATTAAATCTGAGTTTAGAAACCATTGATCAAATAATTTTCTCTGCTTCTGTAGTCCACTGCTGGGTAAGACCCCCACACTCATCATGCCACTCATAGAGGACCCAAACGGCTGATTCTTGCCAGCTTCTTCCCATTGGCCTTAGAAGTCTGAAGCTGCACAAAAAAATGCATGCAAAGAAGGAAGGAGGGACCAAAGCAGCTATCACCAAGGGCACATACACCTGCCCTCGACAACAGCAAGTCTGATAAGTCATAATGTGTTTGTCACAGTAGGACAACAGTGGTGGGGTAACAATACCGATTCATGATTCTCAACCTGCTCTGGTTCTGGTCCACTTACAATGTTAACAGGCTTACATTGGATATCCCAGGACTGTTGATGTGGTGGGAGTTTACAAGCCTGGAATGAAGTCGGAGAATCTGAGACTGAATGTGGAAAAAACACAAGATAAATTTGACAGAGTCATTATTCATGTCTGTGGGCTGCCCTCTGTGATGAGGATTCCCCCAAAGAGCAGTAAGGACCACCTGGGGTTTTGGTGGCAGGGAAAGGAGGCCCAAGGGATGGTACTTCAAACCTACCTATGGGTACAGATGAAAAACATTCTTTTCAGTCTGTAGGAGTTTTCATATCACATTCAGAAACTAGTGTTAATAAAAAAGTAGCCTTGTACTTGATTAAATATGCTTCATTCCCATATGTTACAAAGTGTACTTTAATGCAAGGCTGAAATCTGGATGTAGATTTCTTATTAGCATTCATATTATTATTTAATATATATTCTCACCGCCTGTCATGTCAAGTACTATTTTCATGTAGAAGTGGAAGTACATCTTCAAGGAACTTTCAAATCCCAGCGTCTCCTCTTTAAGCCTCGTATTGACATCCACTTGGTTCATAAGGAGCCAAAACTTGGTACCTGAGCTGACAAAGTAACCGATAACAGGGTGGTGATGCCTGTAAAAGGCATGAGACTCAGGCTATAGTTTAATAAATCCAAGTTTGCTTTTTCTAACTTTAAATAAATGAAAAAGCACGTACGTGATGGAAAGCATTGATCTAATATGTACTCAATTTCCTTGTGGAAATTTGCGCCAAATATACTGATGGGTTAACTTTGAACCACTAGAATTTATGCAGTGGCAATGTGATCATTGCCCACAGCTGATCTGGATCAAACCTGTACAGCCAAATAATGAGTATCTCACAGAGGCATCACAACTCCAGAGTGGTATTTTCTGCATCATCTTCACATGTGGGGCACTGGTGTTAAAATCAAACACCCTAACCCTATCTAAACTAGGGGACACAGGAGTAATTCTGAGTTCTCAGGTTCCCTGAGAGGTGTCCCTCTCCCTGTCACAGTGGGACGCAGGCACAGTACCTGCCACTCTTCCTTCCCTCCCCGCTTATCTATGCCCTGGCTTCTGTGGTGTACACAAGCTAGGTGAAACTCAAAAGTGCAGCAGTGTGTTTCATAAAGCCCCCCAAACAGGACCACTGAGGGATGAGGGGTTGAAGACATACCACCATGACCAATATCCACAGATCCATGTGGACACAGGCTGTGAAGAACAGCATTAGAAGTGAAGGAGAACAAACTCGGCAGAAGACAAAATCATGTTTCTATGTAACATTCCAACATTTTATATCTGATACCCATCAAAATAAACGAAACCTTCAATCATGAATGGAGTTGTATCAGATGTCCATTTAATGATCAGGACCTGAACTTTCTGAATTGTCAGATGCATTTTTTTATTTCCATACCTTATTGGAAAGGTGAACTGGCCAAACTGGGTCAGATTTCCTGGTTTTCCTGGTATAGGGGTGTTTTTCATCATATCACTCTGAATTCATACAGAATAAGGTCTTGAATCTAGGTTTCTCTCATGGCAGGCTGGAGAGTGTGATCTTTTTACCTTAGAAAAAAACAGAAGAAAGCTATATCCCTTTCCAAAGAAAACTTCATTAAAATTAAGGTCTCTTAGTATATGTCTTATGTTTGGCAGCCTGGATATTTTTAAAGAAATGAAATGTTATCCAAAGTGTTCATTCTTGATGTGATACTAGGTTTCTCAGGCATTAGGAACAGCACTTATATGGTGCAAGTCAGGCACCTTGGGTTTGTTTCAAGTCCTAGAGAAACAAGTTTTGCTCTCTCTGTGTTTGAAACAGGCAGCTTCCTTCTCCATGTGTCTGGGCCTAGCAGGAAGCATTGGAAACACTGGAAATTAAGTTGTTTTAATCTGTTCAGGAGTGAAGCAGTCCCAGGCAAAACAGAGATTATATTTCAGGAAATGTCTTGAACAGCATAAGCTAGAAAATGCAGAGCGTGCTCTAATAGAGGTGGAATTTTGGAGGACTTTAATCACTAAAATACAGGCAATCTCTACTGCCTACAATGAAACTGAGGAACGTTTCCAACAGAGTGTTTCACTAAAATTGTTCCTGGAGAGACTCCTGACTGTGATAAGCTGGCTGGAAAACTGAAGATCAAGTCTATCCTGGAGTATGTTTCAGCCTTCCAGAATTTTTGAATTTAGAGTAGATTGTATGTCTTAATGATGAGGAGCGCACAAATCTAGAATTTAATATTAGGTCACTATTTTCAACAAGACTTTACATCATAGTCTTAGTGGCATGGACTTTCAAGAACTGACGTGCTGGGGGACTTCAGGCAGAGCAGGAGGACTCACTCTGTGCTGTGTGGTTGAAGAATGACATTTTGAGTACTTTGTGATAAAAGACAAAGTTTAGGAAGTTTGTTTCATGTCTTAACTGACAAATGAGTCCTTCAGCTGGATGGATCCAATCTGAAATCCTAGATGATTACCTTCATCATCTCTTTCAAGTTGTTCCTGCTCAGCATCTAGGATCTGACTAGGCTACACGTATGTTTGCATATATACAAGTATACACAAAACCCCTGGGGTAAGAGATTTCTCAACTCTTGGTAACTCGTATCCCAAGTTTCTACTTCCTACAGATACTCAACCGTGTTATTTTATGCTTGACTGAAATTTGAGTGAATTAGTGAAAAAAAATCACCTTTTGATGTCATGTTTTTCTCATCTTTAAAAACAGTATTGATATCCTACATCTAAATTGTAATAAAGTAATATGCATTAAATCAATTCTGTTCTCATCAGCCTGAGCACATTACAGATTTTTAGATGTCTCTCCATGTCTTTCACATGGAAAAAATTTGGCATCAAACTTTATTTTAATAAAGGCAAAACAATAGTGAACCAAACAAGGTTCTGGCTTGAATAGGCTGAAAAACAGCAACCAAAGCAGGTGGTAATTCTCATGTCTAAAATGAACATTGCTATAAAGACAAATATATCCAAGACACTGTTCAACCTTTTGAATTGGTATAAAGGTTGTCAAGTTTCTGTGGTTCATTTATATATATGACACTTCTTCCAGCCTCCGCAAGGGAAACAGTCCTGTTTCATTTAAGTTCTAACGCATTTCCCCTTGGTTTCATCATCTGGTGATTGAGACAGTGGATTAAGATTCAGGAGGCAGTGAGATAATTCTAGCCTCTGCCACAGACTTTGTCCACCACCTTGAAAGGCATTTGCAGAGAGATTGACAAACACTTTTAAGTGCTTTCCATATGCTAAATCTACAAAGCGATCTTTGAAATGACCTTCCCCTCCCTCCCACAGTTGCTGAGAGGTCACAATACTCCTGAGTTCATTTTTCTATTCTCCTGGATGAGTTTATGGACAAAGTGAATTATCCTAACCACTGGGATATTGATTAGCCTGCAGCTGTTATATGGGGAGAGGAAGATGGGGACCACTTGCTATTGTTTTTCTGAAGTTGTGCAAGATAGAGGGAGAAAGGAGAGTAGAACTAAGTACATTGGTGGTTCCTGGCAAAGAAGCACTTGTTTTCTGTCTTTGTTTTGCAGTTCCAGAAAGGGCTCCTTATACCTCCTGCTAGAGGTGAATAAAGCAATCATATCCTGGAATGGCACATCCTTTTCCTCTTGATAGCGCTGAGTGACTCCCTAAGCAGAGTCCTGATTTTGGTTGTTCTTTCCCCCAGGCTCCTCTGTATTGCACAGGGAGCCAATATGTAGGCTAAGGCTTTGGATGCCAGCACAGGGAATAGGCAATTGAAAAGACATGGTTGAAACGCTCAGGTTTGCACTGCCTATTCTCAAATGCAAACTTTAGCCTAGGGGGACTAATCATCCCCGGATCCCCATACACTCCACAGAGAGAGAGAAAGAGAGAGAAGCTCCAGGGGTTGATTCAAAGCCTATCTTCAAGCACTGCTTGAATCATGCTCTGGAAATGTCTGACTACAGTTACCTTTTGTGAATAGTCCTTAGGTACCTTTCTAAGTTTAGCCCTTAATCTCTTTCCTTCATCTCTGTAAAACAGATCTAATTGTATTTCTCTCCCTCAGAGGAATATTGCAAAGATACCCTTATCCATACCCAGAAGTCAAGTTTTCAAAGTGAGTATCTGTATATCAGTAGATAAATATAATATGTGGGTTTATCCAACACCATTTTTATTTTTGCAGATGTAAAAATGCATAGCCCTGTTAAGAAGAAGTACTATCTGGATCACTGAAAAAAAACCCAAACATGGGAGCTCAGTATGTGACATGTCTAACTCCTCAGTAGACCAAACAGATAGTCGGTGACTCCATGGAGGGAATATTTCTGTCTTTTTAATAATATTTTGTCCTTGAAGAACTGCTATGAGATGCTTTCCTTCTCAACTAAACAATTAAAAATTCTATGGTTAAAAGGCAGAGGATGATATCATTATTCACCTGAAAAGCCTTTTAATGATAGCTATTCACTAATATGAAGAAGGCACTAAGAAACCAGGTTAAACCATGTCACTTTATTTATGACGTACATGAGCTTTAACCTGTGTACACAGAAGCAATGGCAAATATCTGGTTGACTCTAGTCTTTCAGGATTGTGAACTCTGCACACATTTTCTTCGAGTCCCATTAGTATTAATAGGAGTTGCAGGCTCATGCATTGAGAAGGTAGCCTGTGCCCTAGGGAGTTTTTAAACAACAGAATAAATTTGAGAACTGTTTTCTCCTGCTTTAAAAAGAACAACTACGATCCTTGTTGAAAGCATAGAACAGCATACAAATATTACTGACAGAGCTGAACCACTAGCCAAGAAATCAAAAAGTAGTGCATGTCTAGTAATGTTCCCTGATTATTATTCATTTTGAAAAACTGCCACAGAAGCAGGTAATCCAAGAATTAGAATTTTCTTTATATTCTTTGAAGTGAGTTGCCACTGTTTCACAGCAGTTCCTGTATGTCAAACAGGCTTTCATTATCTTACACTCAAGAAGAAGAGGAATGGTTTTACAGCAAGATACTGCACGTATATCTGATATTCTAGCCAATTTTTAACAGTTTCAACAGGCAAAAAATTTCTCAATTATATTGCATAGGAAAAGAATCTTACCTTTTTTTCCTTATTTTATAATTCTTAAAATGCTCAGATGTAAGCAATGCCCTATCCTTTCTGGCTTTCTTCTCAGTCGCTCCCTGGACTCATTGTAATCATATAAATAAACAAAAATAAATAAGAGGAAAAAATTTGGTAAGTCTTGAAATGTAAGCACGGTTACTTCAGTCAGTTGAGAGTACAGTCTATAACGTGTAATCTTCTATGTGATTCTGGGTATATATTTTTGTCATTGTTTTGAGATTTACTTAACCAGAAAATGGAAACATGACAACAAAAAGTAGAATGGAGATCACTGAGGCAGAAATGAGCTGATAATTGGCTTTCTTCAGGTCAGCCTGTAGGTTAGGTGATAAAAGTCCTTTTTACAGTCCTATTACCTTTTACCTTTTGTACCTTTCTACTATAGGATAATCTTTAGTATTTCACAAATTTTGTTTATTCATATGGATGGATGAACTTCTTAAATGGTGTTCTAGGCAAGTCACTTAAAGAACTCTTACCGTACTGTTCACTCGTACAACAGTCAAAAACTGGCAGTGGCTTTCACAAAGCTAGGCAAGAGTAGAGCTTCTTTTCTGTTCTGCTTCCTTTCATTTGCTCAAAACTTTATTTCAGTTTTATTCTGACCTTGTGATATTCTTTCAGAAGTCTTTGGATGATTAGCATTTTTTTCTGCAGAACCAAGATGCTGAACACATTCAAATCCCCCATTGCTTAGCAGCACATGCTGGGAAGGATTAAATAATACAGCTAATTGTGCAGCTAGGATACATACTTCTAAGTGACTATCACAGCCTTTGGTCAGTTAACAGTTAAAGTAAATAATCTGAACTCTTTTGTGTCCTTCTGTGCAACGTTTTCAGAAGTCAATCAATTTCCAAACCTGGGGAAAATTGTATCCCTATAGAGTTTCTTCAGACACTGAAGGCATTCACATAATATAAGCAAATACGAGCAAAAATGACTATTACACTTCCACTTATTACTGTTAACAATATTAATCATGACTTTACAGCCTCAACATTCCATGTTCCATAAAATGAAATGTTAGTGGTATTATAAAATGTCTAAGCCTATTTAAAAACATTAATACCATCAATAAATATCACTATTTGCTCATAAGGCTAGACACTGTAAGTGCTAAGTTCAACTCGGCACTTGATTATGATAAGCTTCTTCAGTTTCAGTTCGCAATTGAGGAAAAAGAAGAACCTGCTTCTCAGTTTGTTTTCTGAGCTTAATCTTCAGTTTAATACTCATTTCAGTATTAACCCTGATTAGCTTTATTGATGTTTAGAACATTTGGGCCCAAGTGATCCATTTGTCTGAAAGAAAAGTATTTCTTTTTAACACAGATGCAATAGCAGGCAAAGGCAAATGTTTTTAAGATGCTATAAAAAAACCACATATCAGATCCCGTGGATGTTATTCATAAATATATTTAAAAGTGGTTCACTGAGTCATAATTAACTTGACATAATCAAGCAGGTTGGCTGCTGAAAGCCACCAGTGCAGAGTTTGTTACTTCTGATTTCCAAAAACAAGTGTTTCAAATCTTTTAGTGCCTCAGGGCACTGTACAGTGCATACTTCTTTTGACTAAGCCTTTTGTTACTGAAAATCACAATACCTTGTGGCTGCCTACCACAAGGGAGAATTCATATAAGGGTATGAACTTCAATGAGCAGCCTGTAAACAATTCCTTTACGCTCTTACAAACAAGCAATCCAAAAATCAATATATTGATTTACAGATAACTAATGGACTTGTCTGAATGCTCAAGTGATCAAAGCACATTCCTTTATCTCCAGCAAATGCAGCTAATCAGAAGAGCTTTACCAGACCACGTTTCTAGAATATTACAGTAAGCAGTGAGCAACCACAATCAGTTGGAAATCATACCCTTTGATATTCCTGTATCCCATGCACCACATGCTGTTTTCCTTTGTGTGGCAGAGAATACTACGTTTCATGTAGCTTTTGCCAAAAAATAATGTTAATATTAATAAAAAATCATTTCCACAAATATTTTGGTGAATTTGGTTCCCTGTGACACGTTAGCCTACTATATCTGATGTGGTTGGATACTTGGATGACTGCCAGGGAATAATGGAAACATCTGTGAATTCTGGAAGTTTCACATGGATGGATGTTCACTAGCACTGTCAAAAACAGGCTGTGAACTAACCATGCCCCCCCCCCACTTGACTGAAATGATTAACAGCAACTGTAGTACTTAACTCACAAGGAAATCCCCAGACCATCATAATCCAGCAGAGTCCAACCAGTTCAGGTGATTACCTCCACCCAAAGTAGTCTTTTCATGCTCAGAAAAAAAAAACTAAACAAAACAAAAAAAAACCAACAAAACAAAAACAACATTAAAATATTTCAGGTAAGTTCCATCCAGTTGGACACAGGCACATACAAAATCCCCCAAAGCAACACAGTAAGTTCATGTGGATAAATAAGGTGTGCCTCTGTGGCTGTGTTTGATATGAAAGGCTTGCCTAACTATTTGCAATTTATAAAGTCCTGCACTTGGATTTTGGGTGAGTCGTCACTCCTAAAAGACTTCTGACACAGGGAACACATAGGGGAGAGCAGTGGATGTTGTTCACCTTGACTTTAGTAAGGCTTCCGACACTATCTCCCATAATATCCTCACTGACAAACTGATGAAATACAGACTAGATAGATAAACAGACAGTGAGGTGTATTAAAAACTGATTGAACTGCCAACTTCAGAGGGTTGTGATCAGCCTCATGAAGTCCAGTTGGAGGCCAGTCAATAGCAGGGTACGTAAGAGGTTGATAGTGAGACCAATACTGGGTAACATCTTCATTAGTGACCTGGATTAGGACAGAGTGCACCCTCAGCAAAGTTGCAGATGCTACAAAACTGGGACGAGTGGTTCATACACCACATGCCTGTGTTGCCATTCAGCAGGCTGGAGAAATGGGCTGACAAGAACTTCATGAAGTACAGCAAAAGGAAATTACAAGTCCTGCATCTGATTCTATGCCCCAGTACATGCTGGGGGCTGACTGGATGGAAAGCAGTTTTGGAAAAAAAGTCCTGGGGGGTCCTGTTGGACATCAGGTTGAATATGAGCAAAGAAGACCCACGCCTGTGTTGCCATTCAGCAGGCTGGAGAAATGGGCTGACAAGAACTTCATGAAGTACAGCAAAGGGAAATTACAAGTCCTGCATCTGATTCTGTGCCCCAGTACATGCTGGGGGCTGACTGGATGGAAAGCAGTTTTGGAAAAAAAGTCCTGGGGGGTCCTGTTGGACATCAGGTTGAATATGAGCAAAGAAGACCAACTGCCTCCTGGGCTGCATTAGGAAAAGCAGGTCAAGGGAAGTGACCCTTCCCCTCTGCTCAGCCCCGATGAGACACATGTGGGTCCAGCTCACCAGTACAACAAACACACAGACATACTAGAGACAGTCCAGAGAAGGACCACAAAGATAATTAAGGGAGTGGAGCATCTTTCATACGAGGAGAGGCTGAGAAAGCTGGGACTCTTCAGCCTGGAGAAGAAAAGGCTCAGGGGGATCTTATCCATGTGTATGAATACCTGAGGGAGGAAGTAAAGACAATGGAGTCAGGCTTTTCGCAGTGGTGCTCAGTGACAATACAAGAGGCGGTGGGCATAAATTGAAATTTGGGAAATTCCGTAAGAAAAACCTTTTAACTGAGAGGATAGCTGAACACTAGGACAGGTTGCCCAGAGAGGTTGGGAAGTCTCCATCCTTGGAGATAATCAAAACCCAACTGGACACAGACCTGAACAACCTGCTCTAGTTAATCCTGGTCTGAGCAGGGAAGGTGGACTAGATGATCTCAAGAGGTCCTGTTCAACCTCAATCATTTTGTGATCTGTGATTCTGTAAACAGACTAAGATAGAACATCTTGCCATTTCGTAAGTTTAAATGAACCTGTATCAAATTGAATCACTTTCTTTTAGGTGCAAGACTTGCTACTGTTTGCTTATTATTTCCATTGTCCAGCTTGCCTAACCTTGACCACATCCAGTTCTCACTGCTCTTCTCACTCCCGTGTTCCGTTGAACTTGGAAATAAGAACTCATCATTTAAAAAGAGAGGAGTACATTCTCAGGCAAATCAGACTGAAGTCTCATGTGTGAAGTTAGCTTCTCAGAGAATCCTCTTGAAATCCTGTCAGCCACAGCGGTCATAGTCATGATCCACCCTCATATCTGAGGACTTTGTGAAGAGGCAGGGTAGGATGCTGTGCCTACAAATTCATTTCTCAAACACTAGGCCTGATGAACAGGTACAAATGGAAGATACTAGTAAAACAAGGTTAAATTCATTGGTTACATGATGTGATGTCTGTTTTTCTCTCCCTGAGGGAATCCTTGTGTCTGAGGAGTTTACTCACGTGGTTGGTGCCAACTGAACTTCCAACAGTCTGTGGCCACATTCCCAGCAAACCTCCTTCTGCCATAGAGATGTTGCTGCTTTGTTTCTTTGCCTGATACCTTCTGTAAAACCAGTTCCAGTTACAACCCCATTAATCCAAAGCATTCCTAGGAATGTATAAGTGGGGTTTTCTGCATATGGGAGGGTGTGCTACACCTGCAGGGAAATATTGCAAACATAAAGAGATCAGTCAGCTCTGTTTTTGTAACAGTATTTAAAGAAATATTTCCCACTGCTACCAGCTTTCATTGGGTACTTGCTCATACAAACTAGGAAATACATATATGTTTCTGATAAAAATGTTTATATAGAGAGAAAGGCAGTGTTCTAGTAAGATAGTAATATTTTTCCAGAAACGAGTCTCTGAGGAAAATATGAAAGTGAAAAATGCTTAGTTAACTTCTGGTTGTTAATTCAGAATCTATCTTTCCTTCTTTCTTGCTTTTTTGTTTGGGTTAAGGCAGAAATGATGCAATGAAGAAAATTTTGCCCAGCATATTTCTTAGAATAAGTGATAAATAGGAAAAGAACCTCATGAAAAATTTTTTTCTTGTGAGTCTCACAACCCAAATTTTTAGACCCAGTCAGATCACAGAAGCTTCATATAAGCAGCTAAATTTGTGGCTACTTAACAGCAATAATCTTTGAACCTTCTGGCCTTATCTTTTTCTTATAATTAATTTTTCTTTTATTTTATTCATTGTTGTAATTGCCTCATGGTCTCTTTATCTTTCAGCAAATAAATTTCAGCAACAATTAATTGGAATTCGTTATTATAGTTAGTTCTTACATTGTATAAATTTATTTTTCTTCTTTTTAAACCCAATAGACTGCTGGAAAATGCTAGTTGTTGTGATTCTTCATATTTTTAATTCACATGGATAGTTTGTGCTAGCTTTTGTTCAATGACTAGGTCAGTTCCATTCCTGTGAACTTGAACAAGTTACTTGGATTTAAACTCTTTCAGAAAGAAGCATCCAGGCAGGACTGTCATAAAAACCAGATTTATGAACAATGGACTATTTTCCATTCCTTTTGACATCATGCTCAGAATATTGTGGTGCCCCCCTCCAAAAAAAAAACCAACCCACCAACACCAGCACCAACAACCAAACACTGAACAATTTAACAAGCTATTCTATTGAAAGATTTACTGGCTGCAAACAAAATTTTCATTTATTGTAGTCTTTGTAAAGTCACTTAAGTGAATACATTTGAGAGTGCTACTAATTTCAGAAGGTGTAGTAAGTCCCTTCTCTGCCTCATCTTCAGGCTATTGTATGAACATCTTTCCCAAACCCAGGGCTTGAGTTCATGACTGTTAGACAACATTAGAAAGCTTTTTGCTGGCCTCAGTGGGCTTTGCTTCAGCCTCTGAGTTTGGCATTAGAAATACCAGTATGTAATTTCCCATTAGCATCATGGTCATTGATTCAAAATAATTTCCGGTATTCAAGGGTGGATGGAGATTGTCTAGGTAATGTCTCGATGAAGATGATTGTCATTACATTATACCTTTAAGGAAAGGTTATTCTCGATACTCCCTACAAACCAACCAACGCTCCAGCCTACAGAAAACAGACTGTTTTCAGTAAGACAATGCATCTCCATAAGCAGAAAATCTACTACCTGCAGTTACTGTATTGTGCAAGTGTAA
The DNA here is from genome assembly GCF_000699145.1 of Aptenodytes forsteri. Lineage (NCBI taxonomy): Eukaryota > Metazoa > Chordata > Aves > Sphenisciformes > Spheniscidae > Aptenodytes > Aptenodytes forsteri. Next base: position 6,640,096 of record NW_008795029.1, read on the forward strand.
CATCTACACTCAACTACCAGTGGTTATAAAGGACTGTATCAAGTTCTAGACAAATTAGGACAAAAAAGTTGCAACCAGAAGTTTCCTTTTTTACTTTCTATGGCCATAAGGGGCCACGCCAAAGAGAATCATCCTACTGTCATCTACTGGATGCAAGAAAAAAATTTCTGAGTTAAGTTTATTAATAAGAGAGAGGAAAGGAGAAATGCCTAGAAGGGGACATGTAACAGAAGAGCTGTGAGTAAAACAGAACTCTTGGCTCAGAAGTACACAAGAGGAAAAGAGAGAGAGAGATGTGGTCTAGTTCAATGCATTTCTAAAGGTTCTCACAACACATCCTGTTTTTTATGTAGCAAGCACTGTGTGCTCTTAGACTGGGTCTCAGAAGTGTTGGTTGCAGTTTCAGTGTCCTCTGTAACGAATTTTTGTGACTCAGTTCTCCATCTATGAAATAGGGGTACCACAAGTCACCTGAGGATAACACAAGCTACTTTGTAAAGCATTCTGAGATCACTGTTGAGAAGTGCTATAGAAGAGCAATGCACTGCTCATTACTAGTCTTTCTTGCTTAATCTTTTTTAAAGGGGTTCCATTTTTTCTTGTGCTGCCCCAGCTTTTTGCAGCATGAGCACGTATGTAATTATTAAATATACATAAATGGAGTGAATTTCAAGTGCCAGGAATGGGCACACACTCTCCTTATTCAGAATTTCATAAGGGCTGTTAATATGCAGAGTTGGTGTGTGCACTTGGCAGCTGCACTGACATGATAGAGTGTCAGCTTCTTTGTTAATGATCCGCATAGGAAAGTATCCCCACATAGGCCTTGACAATTGACATACCATTACAGTCTATTGCGTCAATAATCCATGCATTCAAGTGCTCCCCACTCTTCCAGGCAAGCCTGACACAGTAGTCTATAATAGCTCTGTGCAGTATGTGAACAGGAGGCCTTGATATTAGAGTATGATGACTGAAAGAGATGATATGGTCTAGCGTGTAAATGATCCATGTATTATAAGTATACTGACCCTCAAGGATCTTTGGATCTGATTTAATCTCAAGGAGAGTTTCCTTTTCCAAAAAAAATTACACAGGATGTTTGGATTTTAAAACAAAAGCTTTTCTTCTTGAAAAATTACAGCAGAAATGTAGGCTGACATCTCTAACATCTGTGCATGGAACTGGAGCTGGAAATTGGTATGAAGTCCTGTTCCATACTGATGACATTAAAATAGCACCTTCTTCCTCAGTGACAGCTCTCTGTGGATTGAATCACACAAGCTGCCTGCTGTGGCAAAAATAACCTGTGACTCTTTTAGCGCTCCACAGGCAATGAGCCAAATCTGTGTCTACACGACCATCACTGCTGTGGCCACGACAGAGCTGAGGCACAACCAGATCAGCTAATATCGCTACCAAGAGCAGTTTAGCAGCTCAGCACAGCATGGAGCTTTGCCTGCCTGAGTACCTGGGTGAATATTCACTCAGGAAGCACTTGCTAAGCTCCCTGTTGTTCCAGCTAGGAGGTTTGTGGCATCTGAATTAGATAATTTCGTAAGCTAGCTAGCATATTGCAGCGCTTGCAGTGTGGTCATACACTAAGCATCAGTGATATACCAAGGCTCTTTTGCCTGTGCCAGCTCTAAACCAACAAGTTGCTAAATTCTGGATGCTACTTTCCTAGAAACAAAAATAAACACTCAGAAGAGTGAAAAAGAACTGATTCACTGGTAGTGTCTTTGTTAGGACATCCACAGAGAACAGTTTAAATACAGATACGCATAGTGGAAACACCTGGTAGCAGCTGTAGGTCAAGCTAAAACTTTGCCACTTGATTTCTATCATATTACAACAAGATGCCAATTTACTGTTTGTGCTGAATTTTCTACATAACTGCCAGGCTGGTTTAACTATAGTGTTATTTAAGCAGCTCTTAGAGGCACACAGTGCCTTAAAAGCTTTCGTAGGGCATCAGCCCTTGATTTTGCTGTTTATGTGTATGTTCATGCACGTGTGTGTTTTGCAGCCATGTGGTCCTCTAACACAAGAAACCAGTATCCAAACACCGACCGATAGTTGGACAACTATCAGAATTCATACCAGGTAAGAGCAAAGCTTTAGACCTTTGTTCAGTATGCATCCTTTAGTGCACTTCCTTTCTGTCATTCAGCCCAACAGGATTTGTAATCATTTTACTTGCTTACCTACTGGTTTCATAAAGTTGCAGCTTCCCGCCAGATTTTTTTTTTTTAGTTTTTCTTTTTTTTCCAGAAGAAATGTGTTAGGTGGTCATTCAGGCATGCCCTCTACATTCTGAATAGCTAGGAAGTGGAGAAAAACCACTTTTAAAAACCATTTTCCTCTTTCTCGTCTACCCTTTTATTTAAAATGGGCTCTTTGCCTACATGTTCTCTGAAGGAAGATATTCCTGTAACCCAGCCTATACAGGAAGAAGGTCAGGAGGTTTCTCTCTCCATTAATCCTTCAAGCATTTCCTTTCCTACTGCCCAGTCACTGAAAGAAAGGTCCTTTATTTGTCAGTCACTGTAAGTAGCTTTCCTGAAATGGAAAGAAATGGTGCTGCAGGACCTACGTCTTACCCTTGGAGGTTCAGTGCATATGTCTCTCTGCTCTTAAAGAGAAAGCTGAGAGAAACTAGTTTTGGTGTTATTTAAACATATGCAAAGTGGATGTTATATGGTACCACTCTGACTTGTAGAAGAATATGGCAATACCTATTATCTACTCAAACTGACTACCTTATTATTGTAGCATTCATATGATCATTGTTCAGCAGTCTTTGGAAACAAAGGCTATTTTTAGTTAGTGACTTTGACATTACTTTAATATGCATCAGGGCCAGTCTGTAAGTTCTGGCATTTGTTGTAACAAAACTGTAGTCCTAATCATGCTGGGTAGGATTCAACTCATTTAACCACAACCACCTGAAGGCTGGGTATCTAGTCTAAGCTAATCTTCTAGTCTCCATTTACAGTCATCAGAGAAGTAGGCACTTCCAAAGGAAAGTTGATCCTATTCTAAAATAGATATGTAAGACAGAATTAATTGGAAATGCCGATCTTTTGCATAGTTAAATTTAGGTGACAGGGATCCTGTGCATTTTTTTATGATCCATACATAACATGCTAGAACCTCAAGGTCCCAGCTGGGACTTGGTTGTACTGAACGCTGCACTGACTTAAATAGATTTATGAGTCATGTCATTATGGCTATCAATAGACTTCAGGGGTTTCACACTGTCTAATTTTAGGCACATAAGTTGAGTGCTTGAGTGCTTAAGGTCAGTGCCTAAGCAGAAGTTCTGAATCATTGGAGGAACTTGTCTCCCTTTGTTTATGGTGGAGGGAGTCTGCTACTCTCTTGAAACAGATGCCTGTGATTAAGTGATGTGAATTCTTTTTTTCCCCCTTTCTTTAGTAGCTCCTCTGTAGGAGAGATCTTGGAGTTTGCTGTTTATTTGTCTTTGGGTTTGTTGGTTGGTTTGGGGTATTTTCTCACTTAAATAGCAAAAGCGGCTTTATATCGTGTTCAGGAAAAACAACTTCACATTAGTTGGCTCCTGCAGTATGTGGATAAACATGAATTGCCTTCCGAATAGCCTTAAATACTGCTTGTACTGAAATGTTTTGCTGCATCAGGGCTACTAAATATCTCAGGTTCACATCCCAACACTATGCCAAGGGGGATTAGCAGCACCACAGTTACTCTATAAAGGAGAAAGGAGAGCTCATTTAGAGTGCAAAAAAGTGGTATATAAAAGAAAACAAAATCGGTGAGAAATAAATAGCCTCTATCTTGCTTTGATTTTTTTCCCTTTTTACATATACTATTTCATGCAAATAATGACATTAATGCTATACTTAACGTTGAGTTTATAATTGCAGAAAGTCAGAAATTTCAGATTTAATGTTCCCGTCATAATACGATGGAATATTGAACCCAAAGTGACAAAACTCCCTACGATTGTTGGTCCTGAACTGAGGCATTATTAGCTGAATATTTTTTTTAATATGAGAGCCACTAAGCTGTGTATTCAGTGCTAGTAGACCAGCTTGTTATCTGTACAAAACTGTTTAGGGTGCTTCCTAGGTCAGCCTATTCTCAAGAGACCCTGCAGATGGACTGGAATCCTACCAGTAGAATATAAACAGAGACTGATCTGGGAAGGGGGGGCGTGGGGGAGAGAAAGAAGAAGGAGAAGAAATGGCCATTGTGGAAGTTCAGTCAAATGGAACGGAACTGAAGATTTTTGGTGCATCCTTTTTGCTGTTTTTCACTAATTTATCCTTCAATGTGAGTGGTAAACATTAGTGACATGATATTATGCTGAGAAGTTTATTGAATTAAGCATAACCATGAACTGACATTTTCTGAATGCACAACTCCTTGGCATGAATCTTGGGAAATTAAAATAAAATACAACACATATCGATGCTAAGGTGAGCTTTACTCAGCTTTGAGCACAACACGTTACTTCTTTTTCTTTTGAATTACTTGGTGACAGACTGGTAACAATGAAGGAAGGATCAAGATTCAATTTCATTCAATAGCATGGCATTCTTGTACTTAAATGCATAATAGTAAAAGGTAAGCAACCTGGGTAAATATATAGTTACCTGTTCAGCTGAGAGACACAGGATTTTCATACTGTTTTATATTTGTATTTAATGAAGCTTCTACCATCCATGGATTGCACTGTTCCACTGCAAGCTTTACCATCTCATGGTAGGTTCAAGGCACAGTATGAGTCAAAAAAAGTTCAAGGAAGTTGTGTGATGGTACTGTTCATATCTGTCCCCACGACTTTTCACTAGCTATGCATGATTATAGGCATGATTACTTCTAACCAGTAAGCTCGACAAAATGGTGGAACTAGTAATGATTTACAAGTAGCCCATAGCTCTGCTACAGATGCTCCAGATGATCTTAACATGAGCTCCTCTATATAGAAAACTAAAAATGATCTGGTAGCTAATAGCCAAGTATAATTTATTGTTGTCTAGACACAGTGGCTATTGGAGTTACTGTTGAAGTCTACTTATTACAGATGGAGTGGTATTCTAATTAATAATCCTCTCCAGAAAGATGTGTTGCCTTCATGAACTATGGTCCAAATTCTAGAGGAATACACAAAAAAAGGACAGTTTTCCCTGTTTTCTCTACCTGGTCTTTCCAGAGTATGCTTGGAAGAATGGATGATATGAGTGACTCTGATCCCATGGGTATCTGTCACAATGAGATAACATACTTAAATGAGGACTAAAGCTGAGCAGTTAGGATGCAGAATTGAAACTTTTCCTGGTTCATGTGTATCTGCATATGAGGATTTTGTTGTGTGCTGATCTCTACAGATACTCTTAAGAACCTGTCATTTTTCTGAAATTGCTGCCATATGTTCAGTGGTATGGTATAAAGCAAGCTGCAAATTATTAAAATTAATCTGGAATAGTGGACAACTATAGTCTATGGCATGCTGATTCTCATCATCTTGCTGGTTTCTGAATGCATTCACTCTGAAATGCAGTCAGGCTAAAAGACTCCCAAGTAGTCATATAAAAGGGTAAGGTGTAACAGGATTTCAGTATTCAGTAAGAATTATTCCTATAGCATAAATGGGAATTACAGCTGAGATTTGCTTTGAAGCCATAGTCTGAAATGCTGGTGTTTGTACTTAAAATATACTTATTTGCTTATATTACATGTGTTAAGGATGCTGCTTCATAGAAAACATGGCAATTACTTGTTCATTTTTAAGTCTGAAAATGTCAGTTTTTCTTTCTGTTTACTTGCTGTTTATTTACTAACTGCCCACTAATCAGAGCTGCAATAGCAAAATATGTATGTATACCTGCACAAACATGCACACACACATATATCCCTCTATAAATATTAAGTATGGCTATATATACATTACCTATATAAAAAAGACAATAGAATTAGACCACGTACCCAAAATAAATTGGCCCAACCGTAAATGCGTTAAGGATCATATAGGATTAACTTTAAAGTAAGTTGTTTAGTGTAACACAAGCTGTGGAATGAATCTGGGCTAGAACATAAAGACATCCAAATGGTGGCTCACTGAGAACACACTTTCCTTAGGCGTACGCGAGGTTGGTTCCTTGACAATTGTTTACTAGCAGCTTTTAAGACACAAACAGCTGTGAGTGACAACAGTCTGTCACAAAATTTGTCTAAGTTCATGGCAGAGAGCTGCAAACTCTGACACCTACTGAAAGAGGTATCGTATTTGCAAGCAGTCAAAAGTGATTGAAAACCAGATGAATCTGTTAGGATACCTCATGCCATTGAACACTGTTGCCTATGCCAAATATGCATTCGTAATCTACAATCTGTTATCTACTAGCACTGACGCTATAAGGTAGCATTGTTAAGAGTTTATTAATATGTAGACATCTACTCTGAAAGAAAAACTCATATTTAATCAGAAAGAAATCAACATGATTCATAAGATTCAACCAACATTACCACAGATGGAATATTTAGACTACTCTCTCCTCTGCGTTGCAGCACTTTTATACGATTTCTAACAGAATATAGAAAAAAAATCAACAGTAGGATTACACATCAGGGGAATATGGTGCAAAATCTACTGCCTTTAATAGTAAAGAATTATGCTTGGGATAACCACAGTTGTAATTACTTTACATGCATAGGCACTCTGATTGCATACCATGATGGGCAACAGATTTGGTAGTACTGTTTCTGTTATTTAATTATTAGAGTTGGCCTGGAAATGTTCCTCCTTGATTGTACTTAGCTTAATCAAATATGACTTGAGCATCTGAGTTGGCACAAACCCTGCAGGAACCCACTGAAATGACAAGGAAGTGAAAAGCTACTCTTTCATTCCTTTACATCTTAATTTGGCAATTTCTGGAAGGACCAAGGAACCAGGACAAGTGCCAGGAACAGGCGAGCTCTGTGAGCTCCTTTAATGGAAGTGCAAGCAATATGGTGGTGTCTGCTCGAGGGCTTGTCTACACGTGGGAAGTGGTGTCAGCATAACAAGCCATAAGGATGTAGCTACACCAGTGCTGACTTCCCTCCTCTTCACAAACCCCGAGTCTTGCTGCTGCTGCAGTCGAGTGCTCCTGGAAGAATGTCTCAAGAGTCTCAGGGGAGATGGCCCAGGGACCAGGCTGACTGTAGGCAGGACTCCTGGGTGCTGGCATGGGGGGCAGCAGCTCCCTTTCCTCCCTCTCCAGGCCAGGTGGGCTTCCACCCAGCTACCTCCAACTCTAGACATAACAGTGACAGCGAGAACAGAGATGAGGCAAATCTCCTCCAGCTGTGGTTACTCTTGTTAGTCAGTGAATGTGTTGCGAAGAGGGCATGGGTGTCCCCATTGAGTACAGCAGCCACGTTCACCGAAAACGCCTGGGAGTGAGACTACGTCACAGGGTTGCTCCTGAGCACTGAGTGGATGCTGTGTGCCCATCGAGCTCACTCTCCGTGGCATTTTGCATGATATACTGTGACAACCTTGCTCCCTCTTCTTGCCAAATCAGCAATATTTCATACACAGTCTTAGGTCCATTGTGCCAAATACAACCATTACTGGAGGATTTGGGGTTTTATGGTAAGGTGCAAAAATCATGCATGGTTTTAACTAAAAATTATTTTTTTTTTCAATGTTTAATATCAGGAAATCAAACAAAAAGCCTTTCTTTTTCTCTCTTTTTTTTTTTTCATTTTCTTTTTCATTGATCAGCAAATACAAATGATTTTTTGCCCACTATTACCTATCCATTACTCTTACCTATGCAGTATTGCAATCAGGATCATCCTTATGGTCATGGACACGCTGTGACAGATGATGTAAAATAATGAATGCTATTAAAAAGACAAAAACAGATAAAGCAAGAGAAAACAAGTTTTGTCAGACAAGCAAAGTGATCAGAATAATAAATGTTTCACAGGTTAGTTTCACATTTCCATTTATAGCATGTTATTTTACTTTCCACAAAAAACAAGCAACATAAGAGGGTAAAAAAGAGCATCACCTCTAAAAATCTTTCACTTACTGAACACATCTGCATTCTGTGTATTACCTGAGAACTATTTATACTCCCTGTTTACTACCTTTTGTTAATATTGGTGACTGGATTAGCTGAGCTAATTTTATTTTTCCTATTATATTTCCTGAAACTTTTTAAATGGAAGACAATGAATAACCAATGATAACAGTGTGAAGCTTTCAGGATTATTGGTATGTTTCAAAAAAGATAATACATAAATATTTTTACAAATAAGTCATTAGACAGTTGCCAAGAAAAGTCTTCCAGGGCACTTGAAATGCCCTGATTTTTCATGTCACATTTTGTTTATTAATAGCTCCAGATTGTTTGCTCAAGAGACATTTCAAGACCATATACAATTTGCTCCATGTTTAGCAGGAATAAAAATTTTGCAAGAATAAATGCTCAGTCATGAACAATTTTTGTGCTGATGAGAAAAGTCTGATGAGTGTAGTCAGCAATGTTTTGGGGATGAGTGTTGATGTAATGGTAGTTTTCTCACTGTTTAATGATGGTGATATGAATTAGTTTAAGGTACTAAAAATTCAAGCTTTTTTTTGTTGAGTCGCAAGTAGGAAGTAAGTAGCATTTACTTTTTTTAGTAACATTTTAATTAATAGCATTTTTATTAAAACTAAGGGATTTAAAATATGACAATATTTTAGTGGCTTTTAGACTCGGACCAGCTTAGTCAACCACTAGCATAACTTTTGCTGGATCTACAGTCACATGACCAAGATACATCAGGTATTTCAAAAATCAGTCTTTTATTTATATGTCTCTCCTTGACTTTTGGGTGCCTTCTAGACTGCTAAAAATACAATATTGTCTTAGAGATCTGAAGGAGCTTTATTGACCCAAGCCAATACTTGCAGCTCTGTTTCTGCCCGTGATTGCTGAAGCTTTATAAGGCAGCTCAGAATTGCTTGCTAAAATTGTTGTCAAGACAGAAATGAGTATTTATAAGAGATTAAAATTTTATTGGAGAAAATGTCATATAAAAATTGGGCCTTCATCTTTTGAATGTTAAAAGATTATTAAAACAAGGTTTCCAGATCTTTAATTTAATTTGTAGGAGTACTAACCTGACTTCTTCACTGCCTTTAAGCAGTTATAAGTTTCTGCCTTGCTTGTAAATACCTCCCTACTTGCACCACCTGCAGATCAAACTCCATTTCACAGCAGCATGAATGCTTCAAAGGCTAAACGATTGACTCTGTAGCCCTCCCATCCACTTCCCCCTTCCTCTCCCCCAAAGATATTTTTATTCAAAAATATTTTACTTGCACATGGGTATCATCCATAAACAGTGAGGGCTTTGCACAGCTAGGATGATATAAGGTGCACTGCATACTCTTGAGTAGTATTGCCATTGCAAAAACACTGATAGAAGATAATCCCATCAGACTTTTCCAATAGAACATTGAGACACCATATTTTTATTCTGAAAGACAATATGCACATTATTAAGCACCACAGCAATCAGTTTTGTTATTCTCATATGGCTAGCTAAAAATATGGGATCTTGTAGGTTTATCCAGTTAGAGGAAGAAATAAGTAATAAACATTCTCATACATAGCTTTAAAATGCCTTTGCAGATTCAGATATGTTTCTGCTTCTGTCAATGATGCATGTTTTCTTTGCTGGGAGACTCCAACTATTTCATCTAACCGCATCCTGCATGGATTTTAATGCTTTTTTTACAACTATCCTAAAGGAAGGACTGCAGTTTAACCCTCAGTTTCAATGGGCTATTTTAGACCACACACTGAAGAAGCAAGACTAGGCACAAGGAAAAGGCCTGTCACCTACAAATTTCCTTTTAGAGTAGTGATTTCTGTTGTTTGTTTTAAAATCATTGCATTTTATTTTAAACATATGGGAAAAATTAATTTCCTTGTAATTCTCTATACTGCCATCAGAGGATTTACTCTTAATATTACTATCAGTTATTATATGCTAAGGTAGTTTCCAGACTTCTCAATCGAAGTGAACTTATCACTGTATCGTATTCGGTACATACCTACCTGAAGGTGAGTGCAGTCTAATTTGTGGTGAAAAGCCTGATTCAGCTGAGATAAGTTTAGAATATATTATGCGGTTTGTTAGATGTCTTTGAACAACTTGAAAATTCCTTTTATATCCCTGATGTTAGTATGCAGGCTCTCTACATGAGGAAGACATCTTGTATTGTTATAAGATATTTTGGTTTGAATTATTAAAGCTAATATTCAGATAGATCAGAATGTTAATCTTATTTGACTAGTTCTACAATTTGAGGTAAAGGGCCAGATGGTAGTCTTCCCTTATTCCTTAGTGCAAGTCCAGAAAGATCTGGATATCTAATGGATTTCTGAGTATAGGATTGGGCTGAATATAAACCTTACAACAAGTTGCATCCTCTGTATTTGGATAATTTGAAGTCCCTTCCCACAGCTTCCTTGACTATTTTCAGAATTTTAAAATTGCAACAAGCAAAAAAGAAATAGTTATCTTGATTAAAAAAAAAAACAAAAACACAAAAAAACCCAGTCAAACAAAAAAAAAAACCTGAACAAAAGCAAAACAATGCTGTATGTGCCAGGCATTTATTTCTTGAATATCTGAATGTTTACATTTGTGACCCTTGAGCAATGGGGAAGTATAGTGCTTACTTATCATATGACAAATAGGATAAATACAGTAGAATTTTGTGAAACTTGTAGTGAACACAGCCTAACATTCTTTCTGTACAACGATTATCTTTCCTCGTTTAATAAACTTGTCACCTGCACAGCAGTTTATAAAATGTTTAAGCTAATGATACAGGATAACAAACTCAAATAATGATACTGCAAATGCATAATGGTAAGTGTACTTCAGTATGAATAAATTATGGGAGTCTCAGCGAGCACCAAATGAAGCCATGGTTGGAAGAAAAGGGTCTGAATATTTCTGAGCAAGAATATGTTCGTCTAGTTGCTCCAGGGTGAAGTGACCAGATAAAGATGCTCTGTTATATCCACAGCACTGGAGGCCTTTCAAATATATACCCATATTTCTAAACCCTTCCCTTGGATGAAAATTACAAGCAGAAAGAAAAAGCTACCAAGAAAGACTCAGGGTTCAGGGCTGTGTCCTGATGCAGGTATTTCCTTACCCCAGGGCCACATGTCCATAAGCCAACCCACTACATCCCACTTTACAGAGAGTCTGACTGCAGAGCTTGGTGCAAGTCAAACCATCTAGCTTCAGTTTTTGGTCTACATTACAACATGCAGTTTAAATTTGTAAAGTGATTTTCCTTCACTCCCCTTAGCCCAGATTCTGTCTGAGGGAAATCTCACTGTCAGTTCCTTGTCAGGATGAACACCTTGGAAATATAAATAACTTGCTGTGGCTTAAACTTCTGAGCCTACTTAGCTCTTTTTCTTTGTTCACTTGCCCACTTGTATACTGCTCATTATACCTTGAAGTGCCATCTGTTTGATGTGTGTCTCACATTATATTAAATTTACTGTCAAGCCTGTACTAAAAAGGGCAACACGGCTGCTCTGACCCGGGAGCAGAAGTAGCTCTGTGTCCCGACTCTTTCCCTCACTCCCTTGTCGCTGCAGAAGCAAAATAACATGCTAATGATTTTGAGCCCAGTGGGTAGCACAATAAAGATGCTGAGGAGAAAGCTCTTTTTTCTTCCTTGCTCCTGACTGCTCGTTTTTTCATCTCTTGGGGAGTACAAGTCGAAGTGGTACCTTGATGTGGTATTTCTTCACTCCCGAGTTATTTAAATAAACAGATCAAATATATCTTCCTGGCATGGAGAATGAATCTTTCAATTGGCAGAGACTGAGACGGCATATCAGTCTATACTTGCCATATTATCTTGCGAAAGATCAGTACCAGCCTCTACCAGAGACAGGACAGGAAAGTTTAGATAGGCTCTTGGTTTTGCCTACTATGGCCATTCTTCTAGTCTTACGTTGTAACAGACCAGAGAAATAATCACTGAGGAGCACAATATCCCAAGGGTTCTTTGTGCCAGGACATCACTGCTTCCTCATAGCTTTTCATTTACATGTACTTTTATTTTTAATTGTACCACTTACAAGGCCTCCTTGAAAACCTGTTTTAGTTTATATTCTGCCTGGCATATTGATGTTCCATTCCAAGTGCCTGTCCCCCCCCCAAATGAATTTCAAGTGTATAAATAAACTCTGTAAACTCTTTCATGGCTAAACACTAGTGAATTGAGAAGTAGGCAATGAAAAAGACATCAGGAAAATTGTTCAGCTCCTTGGGATGAAAAGGGTCCAGCACTAATCATTGTCCAGTTAGTTTACACACGTTTCTTGCTACGTTGTTATTACTTCTGTCCCTTTTTTAATGAAGCAAACATTAAAGTAATATTATTTCAGTTGAGGGTTGGTATCTATAGCTTATACCTTGTGATGTTAATTAAAAACATAATTTTTATGTACTTATCACAAAGGAAATATCATTTCATTAAAATCCAATTAGATTCAGACAATATCTGTAAAGACTACTGAATAACTGCTGTTTGAACATAGTCTGCTTTGTTCTATTTTCATCACCCGAATAAAAGCAACCACAACAAACAAACCAAAGAAAAGGATTTTTTTTATTAATCTCTGAGGTTACAGATCCACTCGCATTTAGAACAGTGTTTTATGTGAAAAACATACCAAAGATTTTATGTTTCAGAGACTGCTGCATGAGTGACCTTATTTTAGAAAATTCTTATTTTCCTTCCCATATTTATAAAATAAAATATATTTATTTTGGTAGAATGGATGCCTTTGTATAAACAATTTGTCTCTGATAAAGTAATTCAGAATTCTCACTAATATTACCAGAATCCTGCAGAGTAGATTACTGCCTGCAAAGTAGTGAGGACTTGGGATAACACATGCTAAGTGCAATACAGAACAAGAATTGTTCCTCCATTTTGTTTTGCTATAATTAGCCATCTTGCCGCATAGGCCGTTATCTTGCCATTTATTTACTCACTGAATTTCCTTGAAAATCAGTGTGAGTTTTCTCTATGAGCTAAATCAGGAAATGTTTTCATGCAGGTACAGGTACTATTTTGTGGGATAATGTTTTTGGCTTTCAATCACATGAGAGTCAATAATCAAGGGAGTGAGGCTGTCACACCTCTTCCCAATGGATCAAGAAAACAGGAGGAAAGAGGGGAAAGTGCTGATGGCCATTGAAATTGGGATTTGACTAAATGGAGTTTCGTGAGTTAAATCTAGGCTGGAAAAAATTTGATCCCGGCTGTAGCCTCTGCATTGGATTTTTTGTTTGTTTGTTTGTTTGTTTGATTAGAAGTTTCTTTTCCTTCTGTGACCAAAAAAAACCCCATCCTAAGGGAAGGCAGGCAGCTAGTGATGAAGTCTGAACTGTCTGTGTCAGAAGGCTGTTTCTTCTGATTCAGCGGTTAAGAATGAGTGCCACGAAAAATAAGATGCCCACACAGGAATAGCAGTTGCAGTGTTTCCTATCAGGAGTATCTGTAATCACTGAGGCAGGAATGCTGATTCAAGAGGTTTGCAAAGACAGACACTGATGTTGATAAGAACTAAACCAAAATGGTTTTATTTGTGCTAAATAACTGAAATTACAACCAAATAAAGGTTTGAAGAAAATCCACAGAAAGATCAATGTTTGTGTCTTAGCATTTTGCAGACAAACAGTACAATATTTGTTTGATGTCTGCCTTATCTGTACTAAAAAAGTTTAGTAATTCTATTTGAGAGTAGATTGTATTTTGATGTTACAGGTCATTGGGGAAGAAGAAAGAACTGCTACTAATCTGCTATAGCAGGACTATGGATGGCAAAATGGGATTTCCTAGTATTGGAGGCACTAGTGGCCTAGTGGGAATGAGGCTAGTGAGAGAATATCAAGATAAGAAAAGACTAAAAGGGAGGCCCATGTATGCTGAGATTGGAGAGAGGTGCAGGATTAAATTAAATAGTTTTTTAGTTAAATAAAGAGTTTATGAGACCAACTGAGAATTTATGACACCAAACCTCTTCCTGACTAATATAGAAAACAAGATGGTAAAGAAAAGGGTATGTTTTAATGGAAAAGCAAATTGATATAAAATTCCATCACAAGACATTTTAATTTTGCATAGACTTATTTTGGCCTCAGTTGAGCAAGAGCACCTGATGGCAAAAATAGAATCCTCTTCTTTCCTGTAGTACACCCCACGTTTTATGAAGTCAGAATCCTCTTCTTCTTTCTTATAGTACGCCCTACATTTTATGAACTGGATGATATTTTGATTTTGGCCTCAGTTCCTAACTCCTACAAAACTTTGAAATAATTCAGCTCTAGACCTCGATTCAAAATTTGCTGCTTAATTCAGACTCTGAAATGAACTTTGTAATAGAAAAAGGTTCATGGATGGTATCAAGAACAGAGTGGGATGCAGCTCTGGCAGTCTGCTTGGTTTTGTTTTGACATCATGTGCAGAGATATCTTCAACGAATGAGCATGACAAATAGTGTTTTGTTGAAAAGAAAAGCAATAAAGAAATAACCTCTCTAACATTCATGTCCAGATCAGGGCAAAGGCCAGCCCCATGCCTGATCCAGCCATCATGCGAGAGGGATAGTGAGAGAAAAAACATGCAATGTACTGCATATTATTATTGTAACTCTTTATTCCTGGAAGTCAGCATGGAATTGGAAAGCTGCTGCACAATTACTAAATAAATAAAGCTTAATAGATGGGCTTCACCAATCATCTCTGGCAAGAAAAGCCACATTAAGCTCCACGTATTCTCTGCTTTCATTTGGAGAATTGCAGCTTTTGTTTCCCTTGTAAAACTACATATTTTGCCAAAAGTCAAGTTGCAATGGATATTTAATAGGAACCTGACCTGCTAAAAATGGTTATTATGTATTGTCAAGACAGAAATAAACCCTGGCAATACCAGCATAGAGCCTGATTCAGCTCTCCTAATAGTCCAACTAGTCTTTTTCATTTTTACATCAGTGGGTATTTTTGCTGCACAAAACCCCTCAGAATACAATCAAATATTATAATGCGGACCCCATTACAAAACAGTAGCATTCACACTGGCTTCTCTGAGCAGTAGGCAATTTTTCCATTAACAAATTAAGCTTGGAGCTGTGTGAAACTTTCATTGTTCATGTATTTGTGTGAGAGAAGTGATAATTTCATTACTACTGTATTCAAAATTTGATTCAAGATGGAATGACACTTTCCTTTCTTCAAAACTGTCATATTTTATGGGGCATGACTCAAAGCAAAAATGATTGTATTCTTTCTGTCATCTTGTAAAATCTTAGGTTTTCCAGGGTATTTGGAGAATTTGCAAAGAGGAGGTATTTTTCTCATAGCTCAGAACGTAAGACTTAATGAGAGGAACTAACATATTTTAGATCACTTTTAAGAGTACAGGTGACTGTGTTAGTTCAGTGGAGCTACAAACTTAACCTTTTTTAGAAGGTCAGATTCTCTGTTGCCATGTTTTTGTTACATCAACCCAAAGCATTTTGTCCATTAAGTTTACTTTCTCTGTTTACAAAAGCAAGAGGACATGTCTTGAAGGTCAGATCTGCAAGAACACAAAATCATCAAAGAGTGGAACACTTTGGGAGTCAGCTACACAGAGATGAATCAGCAGAGCTAACCAGATTATCTTTACCTCCTCTCTTCAAGGCTGATAGCTAATCTGCATTTGACTACTGAGTTGAAACATAATCTGACCAGAATATTTAAGAGAAACTGAAATAAATTCAGTCTAGGTCCTCCTGAGACTTAAAAGCTTAATAAGCTGTTCTAGTGAATGCATTTCTGCATTTTAAACTTTTGGTTACGTGGTCAGTTGGCTGGTTTTGCCTCACTCTGCCCCATGACATCTTTGATACAGAAGTGGAACATGCTGTAGAAAAAGCTCTGAGCAGACGTAGAAATTACTGGAAATACTTCTCGCGCCCTATTCCTGTGAGTTTTTACCAATTATAAATGGCCACTGATATATAAAGCCTCCATATTCCTGATAATTATCTTGATCTTTTGAGATATATTCCTCACTACGAGGAAGCTAAGAGACCGTGATCCATGAAGGAATACTACTAAAGAAACTTAAAAACAAAATCTTTACCAAAAAATCCATTTTTTCCTGCTTTCCAGAGCTGCTACATAACCATGTCTTGGTTTTTGTTGGGGTTTTTTTTGTTAGTGGGTTGGTTGATGGTTGTGGGTGTTGGCTTTTTTTTTTCTGGTGACTTGTACAGGAAAGTCTCATGGCAAAAACATGACCACAAACATGTCAGAACATACAGGTTAGTCTAATATTGTGCAACATTAAAGAGTGATATTTAAAATTATTTATTTAATTTTCTTTCTTTTTTTCTTTTCTGGTGTTGTACAGGAAAGTCTCATGGCAAAAACATGACCACAAACATGTCAGAACATACAGGTTAGTCTAATATTGTGCAACATTAAAGAGTGATATTTAAAATTATTTATTTAATTTTCTTTCTTTTTTTCTGAAGGAAGAAAAGGCAGTTTTCAAGGGAAGTAGAAGTATCTTTAAAAGCTGACAGATGGTACAACATTGTGTCAGCAAATATGAAGAATGGACAATGTGGAGGATGTTGTAAATGCTCTGACTAGACAAGGGACATTGTATCATAGACAATCAAACAGTTTAACAATATTGATGGCCAAGAAAGCTGATAGCACTGAGTTATATCTGAGGAAAAATGGTGTTCCAGAAGGTGGTGGACAGGCTTTGGAAAGATGATCTCCTTTTAGCCATATTATGCCAGGATGTGCTCCTTGTAAACCTAGAAAGGATCTCACAAAAGCAGGAACTTGTCATTCCTCCACGTTAGAAGTGAATTCAGGTGCCTATTGGGATTATTCCCACCCCCTCAATGGCCACTGGAGATCTGCAAGGGCAGAAAGGTGGACAACAGTTCATACTGGGTGGTGTCAGAAGAACATTTATAATCTTCCCAACCACCATACCAAAGGTTACCTGGGACTTCAAACACAGCTACGCCCACTATCATGAAGATCTGCTCCCCTCTTGCCCCAGTGACCAAGGAACAGCAAAGCAATACAGAGCTTTAAGGTCTTCCTGAACTCGTGCCTACGGCTTATGCTTAGAAGCCAGGAACTATGTAAGTAACATGATTAAGAGCATCGGATTAATTTTAGGTCAGACTCTTCCCTTCACACAGTGCTGGTGGTGCTTCCCTACCGTGAGTGACGATTTCAGTATTTCCAGCCTCAGCTGTTCCAAAACCATGAGGGAAGCCCCTTATATCATGTAAATTACATTAGGGATTGCAAGATTTTTTGGTTAAATAGGGTTCTTTTTTATGAATTGTATAAAGGACCTTACAGATTGCAAGATTTTTCTATTAAGTAGGATTCTTCTTTTATTTGCCATCTGGGTTTCTTTGAGCCCTTTATATTCTGTGGGGTTTATTTTTGTTTTGTTTTGTTGGTGGTTTTTTTTTTTCTTGTTTTGTCACAGTTCTCAAGCCTGAAAGCTTTGATTTTATGTATATTTTTATTTTTAATGAAAGCAGAGATTCTAATGTTACCAAATGAGTACTGGAGCTAGGGTTTTAAATATCATGAGACTCATGATAAAATCACTGGATTTGGCAACACTGCTTGAATTTGGCACGAGATCCTAAAGCTTTAAAGGAAAAAGTGTGACTCATCAAACTTGCCTGGAGAGTTAAGGGAGCTGGGGGCAAGGGCTAATGGGGGTATCCTTCCATTTCAGTACTTCAGAGAAAAATCTACAAGATACAGTCCAGTAATTGTGCCAAGAAAAGAAACTGCTTGCTATACAGAGAATAACAATTTCTAATTATGTACTGAAATGGAGGGAATGCAGAACAGCAGAATTTTTTAAAAATACAGGTCTAAACATTGCCAATTATCCAGAAATGTTTTAGGAAAGAGACGGTAGTTCATAGGCTGGAAAACTACCTCACCTTTATGTGATATAAAACATAAAATCCTAAATACTCTTTACACATTTGAAATGTTCTTCTCTAATGATCCTTCCTTTTCAGATGAAGTGAAATACAGAATTTGATCTTACCTTTTCTCAGGGGAATTGTATATATATTTGTCATAGTTTTGATCTGCCACCAGAAGCTAGCCTTAACTTAGTGAATTATACATGACAAAGCATTAGATTAAATACATTTACATGTGATAAGTCATAAAAATCAAGTCAGTTACTTGCTGCTTTACTTTTCTGTAGGTGCTGTGGTCCTTTGTTAGTATGCAAGACTACCCTCCTGAGCTAAGTAAGCCCAAATGTACAAGATAAAACTGGACAGAGACCTTCCATCAGAGTGTTTTTTCATTCTCAGTTCTTGAATTCTTGAAATGAAGTTTTTTGCAGAAAAATTCATGTTTATCAAAATTTCCACTGGGAAATCTTTTTCCATGCCCAGGATATAAATTCTAGTGAGAAAACATCATGTTCAGGTTTTTCTAACAGCCTTCTGGCTAAGGAAACCATCTCATGTTCTTGTACTCTGCCTAAGACAGATCAAGTTATCTCGTTTCTGGGTTTCATTCGTCGTTAGACATAGGTGGACATTCCCTAATGCAAAGCTGTAGTGATTTAAGGCATTATGTCTCTCACAGATGTCACTATCTTTCTGCTAGAAATCACCACCCCCATGGCTTTGGTGTTTGCATGTGTTCCTCATCCTCTCCAGAAGCAGGTTTGATGCTTTACCCTGTAAATTATCTGGAAGAGGTTTTGCACTGAAGTAGAAGAGTAGCCTTTGCATGGTCCTTTCATGGTCTGAGCTGTGAACACGCACAAAAGAGAGAGAGTAGGAAACTTCTAGGAGGTGTCAAGCTCTTAAGCTATTGTCTTTCTGTACCTTCAGCAAATTAATTTCTATCTCTGGGGTTTTTTTGGCTGGTAAGAATTCTTACCCCCACAACTATTACTGACCTGTGTGGTGGGTAGGTACCTCTCTTTGCTGCCTTTTGTGGGTTTTCTTTTTTGGGTTTTTTTATGGTTTTTTGTTTTGTTTGGTTGGGGTTTTTTGCTACTGGGCTTTCTTTTGCAAAATACTTCAAAAGATTTAAATTTCATCCAATACTGATTAGAAAAACCACCACTCCAAGAAGAGCCATACCTTGTGGCTCCTAGCTTTTGTAGTTTTCAGAGTTCTCTGTATTTAAAATGTCTCCTTTTTTGAAGCACTTGAAGCACACAGGAATGTGTGTATCAATATATAAACCAGTAATGATTTGTGTTTGTAGGTACATCCGGTGAAATATTTGTTTTTTATAATATGTATTTTAAAATAGGTATATAATGGGGTTTGTAGGAGCTTGTATAGTTTAATTTGCTAATGAGCACCGAGATGTACAATAGAAGTGTCACTATGGACCTGCAAGTGAAGATGTTGACTGTGTCCCCAACTCAGAGTGCTCATGGAAGAGTGATAAGGAACTAGCTGACCCCCTCCCCAGGGCAGTTACCTGATGTAGGCCACTAATCTGGGGGTTGCAATTTACTGCCTGTCTAGCTGCAGGCAGCCTCTTTAATGGGCTTTTACCATCCCACCTTCTTGCAGGAGCATGGCATGGCTCCTGCACGGGCAGCGAGCAGTTTTTGTATACAATACTGGGGAACAGAGGCCCTGTTTCTGGAGGGTAGGTACCGAGAGCCCTCAGTAAAGAAGTACCTGCCACTAGCATCCTGATTCTTTGTGCACTGTGTATTTATTCCATGCCGTGGGCTAATGACCTGCAAAATGTCAAGTTAAATAACAACACTTTTTAGTTAGTGTTGCACAGAGCAACATTTGAAACTAGAGGAAACAAACTGCTTTTTCTATAGTTAATTAAAAAATGCTCAATCAAATTAGTATGCATGAAGTTTATAGGGCATTTTTTTACAAGCTGGTAAGTTATGTACCTGAGTTTCAGTCCATTGTGAATTTTATGACTTCAGTTTTCAAGCCCAGAAAAGTCTCATACAGTGGAAGTGCTGATAGTCCTCTTATCACAGAGACTGTAGCAGGTACCACTGTAATAATCCATGCTCCTATAGTCATAGTCAACTTTTTTATACCCTATAGAAGTGGTAAATAATATTGGGACAAAATGAGTTAGGATACTTAGGATTCACTGTAGCAAAGAGAATCAGAACAACAAAAGCACTCTCACTGATGAAATTGGAAATGTTTTTTTTTAATTAACACTTCTAATTAGAATTTAACATCTCACTAGCTTCGTATGGGATTTTTCGCTTCCTTAACCTCACGGAAACCTATCTATTGGCTCTAAATAGGCAGTCACTTACCATGCACCACTTGAGGATTTCAATTAATCCCAAATCCTCTAACTTTGGTGTGTGAACTTGCATTTTTCTCTGCATGCCATTCCTTCCTGTTTCAATTTTCTTACTAAGAACCTTCTCAACAGTTTTTTTCTTCTTCAATTCTTTGCCTCTCTGTTTACCTTTCTATTTGAAAACTGTAGTATTTTGATTTGAAAATGATGGGACAATGCAATATGTATGTAGGCACTGGTAAGGACTGCTTAACATAGCTCTGGGGAGACAAGTAGCTAGAGAAACTGTGCAGAAGCTTGAACCTAACTAGCCTCTGTCAACTTTGACGTGAAAAAAAATAGGTGTCTTGAAGATGCTTGGTTAACTGAATAAAAGGCACTTAATTTGTTTAAAACAAGAAGAATGTATACTTATATTTTTATTGCATTTCTCATTACATGATATGTCTGAATATTTGTCTACAGCCATCTTTGACCCTGATGAAACTTAACTCTGAACCACTACCTGGGTTTTGGGTTTTTCATGTATAATCTTAGTTTACTTGAACTCTCACTGTCAAAGAGTCTACTTCCTTTCCTCTGAAATAAGATTTCTATTTTAAAAGGAAACAAACAAAGACACTAACAAACTAATAGCCAAGAATGGAAATGTAAAATAGTCTAGATCAGAATGAAATGAATTAATTCCCAGTACTGTGACCATGGTGGTTTTAAAGAAATGGCAAGTTTCTCATCCTGGAGATGGGATAGATTATAAATTTCCCTGTAGCAGCAGAAAAAAACACAGTTTCCTTGTATTTTTAATTTACCTTCCTAACAGGTTGAGTGCTCAAGTGCCTCACAGGCTGATCACTAGTCAGTCCTCTTTCTATATTAGCTACTTTTGAAGTGAATTTACTTTGATGGCAAACAAAGCAAAAAGCTTGCATACCAAGGGTTCTATAAGACTCATTTTTCACAAATAGCCTGGAGTTTGGCTTGCAGTTTGCTCACTTGTTAAAAATGTGACCACAGTGGCATTAAATAGCATCATTGTAGTCTAGCACCTGTGGTCCTTTTGAAGTTATACATTTTAGAATATGTGCTCTATGTGTTATGGATTCTCTGTTTTGTTTTCAGTTGAAAAACTCAACCACCTAGCCAAGAAAACCAAAATTCCCTTCCTCTGTTATAAAATTCCCTTCCTAATTATAAGCATGTGAACTGCCAGCTTAGAAGTTCTTCATAAAAATATTTACAGGACTTCATGGAAATCTTTTTTGCTAGGTGTCTTATAATACATCCTGAAAATTCAAGAAGAAAAATAAATTACAGGTAACTCTCTATAAAACACTGATGTAAATGGATTGTGAGAATGTGATTATAAGTGAAACTTCCTCCTATGGTGAATAGTAACCACAGTCTGCTTGCACCTATTATAGGCAGTAAAACCACATAGAAGTATGTCTCAAATGCTTAGTCTTACATAATGAAGCAAAGCAAAAAGGTGGTTTTTTAACCTTCCTCTGTTAAATTGCTTACAAGTGTCATGATAGCCTGGAAATAGTGTGCATCCCAGTCTGCATCCATACAGCAAGGTCTTCAGCTGGAGTAATTTGTCTGATGAAATACATCTTGTGTTCCGAGCCACTTTCCTCGGAGTCCAGATCTTCATCCCTCACTACACATAGAGATATACAAGGTCTCCACAAAATGCTGTCTTGGCCTTCCATTTTCTTGGGTTTCTTAAGTTTTTTTCCTGTACGGAATGCTCCCCAAGTAGGGCAGCATCCATGTTCTTTGTCATGAGAAAGGAAGGTCATAGGATCATGCAACCTATTGGTAACTTCCAACACACACCACTTTGCCTTGCACTGGATGTTGTTTGAAAAGTGGATTGTTTTTCTATGTAGGTGCATTTAGGCAGGCTGACCACAAAAGACAGTGCATTGAATTGGCTTCCATGTGCAGAAAGACCACAAAGAAGTATGTGGAAAGCTGCTGCTACAGTGATCTGATCGATATCATACAGCCCTTTCTCTCTGAGACACAGAGACGGATGACAGCTGGAGTATCACTTATTTGGGTCTACATGCAGCACTATAGTTAGGTAACAAGTAAAGACAACTGAGACACAAAGTGAATGCTCTCATCAGAGGCGCTACAATGATTTCTCGTTTGGGTTTCTGTACAAAGATATCCCATGCACTGTATTGTGTGGGCACTCCTGGAAAACCATGTTTGCGCAGAATCATTTTACCAAGGCCAGCATCAGAGGCTCAAATGGTCCAGGTAACACACTGTGGATGGAAAAGGGAGAGAGAAAAACATGTCTTGACTAGAAGGCCATGACTGATCCCAGCTGTTGTACCTTCTCTGTGCCCTTGGAAAATGTCTCAATCAATCTCCATGCCCCCAGGAATTTTCCCACAGATCGGTAGAGACCAGCTTTGGATCCAACCTTCTTCAAAAGTGATCATAGAGAGGCTCAAGTTAAAGCTAGACTGGGGATGAGTCAGGCTGGTCTTTGGTGAATATTGAGAGATGTGCATAACCACAAACAGAATATGATATGTTGGAGAAGGATTATGATTGCTTTTTATTTTCCATCCTGAGGAAGCAACTGGATCATCCAGGGGATGATCCAGGCCACAGCAAACTATTTTTGGAATGAGATAACTTTGTGGGGGTTGTATGGGGCTTTGAACCTGCCTTCCAGCATTAAAAGTTTGGCATCAGTCAGGAAAATGGTGTATGGAAATAGGAGGTTGGACAGCTCTGGAAATATACAAAAAAGGTGAGGCATGAGACAGTTGTACAGTCCTTGTGCTATGTAGAAGACTTTTCTCTATCTGGATACCCAAGTGTGTGTGAGTATTGCTCATGGGTATAGGTGTTGACTGTTCAAAAATGATGGCTGGGATGGTCACTTCTGAATTTTCAAAAAGAGGAGTTCAAATTACATAAGCAAGCACCCTCTGATGCAGTATGAGCTGATGCAGTATGACCCCCTGCATTTCATGGTTTTTTCTATACAACTTGCAGTTCCTGAAGTCAGAGCACTACCTTGCTGAAGATCTCTTCAGTGAGTGTGGCTACAACTGCATGTCTGTTCAGCTTGCTGTCTTTTACTATAGTGATTTTGGTGTGAAATACTCCACAGTGGTAGATGCATCATCTTTAACATTCTTTCTCCCCTCAACTTTGATTCGCACCACTGACAAGCTTTAATATCAAAAGTCTCTTTCTGGCAGATCGCAGATATGTTAACACAAACCACTTCTCTGAGGAACGGAGAGATGCTGGAAGTGCTAGCTTTGTTTTCCAAAAAACCTGCATCTTCTAATCAGGTAAAGAAACCTGCTGGAAAGCGTTAAATGGATTTTCATGATTCTAGCTTGTTTTCCAGCTAGCCATCACAAGGGTGGGTGTACTGTTTAGGGATAAGTAGTCAGAGATAAATAGATGGAATCTGCTGAAAGAAAATCTTTAGCAAAGAGATGCTGGAGGCAGTCTTGGCATGAACATATTAGCTTGGGACAATTAACCTGCAAGGAGATCAGAAAGCACCTTCCTTCCTCATTCACCCATTTCCACCTCCTAGGAAAATAAATCAAGCAAGGGGTGACTTCCTTTAAGATGTAATTGTAATTTGAACTCCCTCTCAAAAACAACCAACCCACTACCTACAATGCCAAAAAAGCAAAGCGTAAAGAAAATAGCTCCAATAATTCTTTCACATTGATCAACCTCTATCCAACACATTGTCTTCTTCCTCCTCATTCACCCATTTCCACCTCCTAGGGAAATAAATCAAGCAAGGGGTGACTTCCTTTAAGATGTAATTGTAATTTGAACTCCCTCTCAAAAAGCATCAACCCATTTCCTACAATGCCAAAAAAGCAAAGCGTAAAGAAAATAGCTCCAATAATTCTTTCACATTGATCAACCTCTATCCAACACATTGTCTTCTTCCTCCTCCTCCTTATTAGTACTAGTCACTCTCCCTGTTTGCTTTCTGCTCCTCTCATGGCATGCACAGACCCCCTTTTCCTCCCATTCTGTTCATCTCATTTTGCTTACTTCTTGTTGAGGATCTGATCTAACTTACACTGAAGCTCTTCTAGATGTTACAAGCTTCCCTGAGAAAGCCATCAGCACGGTGACAACTTTATTGGGCTGATAAAGATCACCTGCCTGTGAGCTTGTATTTTATACAGCCCTTTTGGCAGAATCTAATTGCAGTCCATGGGAAGGCTGGGCCTGACTCTGTCCATCTGAAGGGCAATATTTGTGCATTCAAAAAAATAGCTATATGAGGAATGAGAGGTGGGGGACAGGGACTGCAAGCTTGACTCGTCTCAGATGCAGAGACTAGCCACACCACTACCTTTCACGATTCATAAGAGGATGCCCGTGCTGTTTACTAGGGCAGCATTTCAGGCCAAATTCAGCCCCACTGTGAATGGGCACAACTCCACTGGCTTTGTACAAAGGCTGCCTTCCTGAGAGCAGAACAGAGAAAACTGTTTGAACAGTGCCAATAATTGCTCCTCTTTTTTTATTCATTTTTAAAAGACAGTGGAAGATCAGAGGCAGCAGCTACAATCCACAGTCTACAAATAGCATTAGTAAGAACACAAATGAAAGGCTTTGTGCCACAGTTATATAGCACATCTAACACAAATAGCTAGGCAGTGAGTGGTTGTTGATTAGCTATGAAAGAGTGGAAAGAGCACAGTGAAAACCGCTTCTGCATAAGTCTCCTATGATCTGGGGAAGTAGATGCCATTCCTGATGAGGGGCCACTGGAGGGAGGGGATGCGACTATAAAGAGTGTTTTAAAAGAAACAGCAGAGGTTTTGAGGAAAATCTTTCCATTGCTGCTTTTGGAAGGGCTTTGGACTGTGTTCTACTCAGGGACCTTGCAAGAAAAGCATGCTCTAGTCTAGTCCACAGAAGGCTGGGGAAACAATTCTGTACTACTGGGAAATACGTGGAAATCTTTATTATGTGTCCTCCATATACAGCTTCTTTGATATAAATTGTGTAATGGATGTAAGGCAAACCCAACCACACTGCTAGTGTAGCCCCCAGTCTATTGAAGAAGACTACATTGAGCTCTTCAAAAGTGGTTTAATATTTGACCTTAAAACAGCATAATACTTCTCCTTTTACACAAAAAGTCAGTAAACCTGAAAAGCTTCCCCTTAACTAACACTGCAAATGTGATTGTCTTCAGAAATAAAACAAACACTCCAAAAAGCTCTGTCACGTAGTGCTCTGGAACTCCAAAAATATTGTAATTATCATGAAAATTTAAACATGATTGCATGCTCTTTTTATGCCAGCCTGTGCATTAGTTTGTGTATACATTCCTCATTAAAACCACACTTACAATGAATTTTTTATGGGAGTGTGCTTTTATTGAATATTATAACCTGTAAAGGTTTAATTAAGTCAGTGAATTACCCATACAACAGCTTTTCACCATCTCTATTTGTTCCACATGCAGCTATTCCTCAATCTGTCCCAGCCAAGTGGACCCAGAACCTGGTATCTCTCGAGCTTTGGTACTCCAGTTTGCCGGAGTTCATAACTCTGGGGAACAATCTTCTGCAGCCCTAGTTAGCAGGTGATTTACAGGCCTGCAGTTTTCTCAAAGACTTTGCTAAAACACCCAGGGCAAAGCGTTGTTTATCACAAACAGTGATGCATAATAGCAGGGGCTGACCAAGCTGTAATTATGTCACCAAAAAATCTCGCAAATTTATCAGACCATTAGTGAGGGGACACATTTGTCTGCTGTGTGTATTCCTCTGCCACCAAAGTCATATTTATAGGATTGCTTTTTAAAGGGAACATAAAGAACGTCCAGGAAAACTGTACTCAGATGAAAAACAGCATGATTGCTTTCATTGTTGCCAGCTTCCGTACAGTGGACATCACAGATTTTCATTCAAAAGTGGCCAAGAGCTCTTTACAACTTTGCTCACAGCTAAGTCAGGGTTTAAAGGAAGATTTGAGGGTGGGATAAGTCATAGCAACTCTTCTTTTTGGGAATGAATGACCCAGTGTTTTAGGTAGTAGAGCTTTGCAATCACACTTCTTATGTGTGAACCTGACCACTTAGAAAAATTTCTTTGCTCCAGTCTCCCCCAACAGATTATTTCCTAGTGGACTTGGAAAGCAATAAATGCTTGTTTATGTTGTATATAAGGTGTAAGAAGCCTCAACCCTGGGTCTATTCCAAGTTAATAGAGCAAAATAAACAATTAACTTGAATAACACTAAACAGTACCTGATATGGAAAAAAAAAAGAAAAAAAGGTGCCTCACGTGCTGCTTCTGCAGGAAAAAACATCAGCACCATCTTAAAAAGCTATAAATTCCTCCAATTTAGTTATGCTGAGCCAAGTAGGACAAAGAGCCATTAAAATAGAAGTTCTTCTGCCCTGGAACATTTTTTATAAGAATTATATGTAATACAGTATACTGGACATATAATGATACATTTTGATGCCAGGCCATGTTGAGCCTCTCTTCCTTGCTCCTTTCATCTGCTGCTACTTCCTGACCCACTCACCACACGCACACAATCCTTTTTCTCACAGGTTGCAGCACTCAGCAGAAATAGGGCATATTGACTCTACTTTATGCCTCCTGTTTTGCCCTTGCCATAGCTCAGATCTACAGTTGTAGCAAGGTATTCTGTGTTCAGGTAACACTTGAATTTTTTTGTCTCCTTACCACTGCAGATAGTTCTATTATAAATAAACAAATTCCAGTGAAGTTGGGATTTTTTTCAACAGGGCACCAGATTGGTTGGTTGGTGCTTCTTTTGTTATATAGTATACCATGCTGAGCTATGGAATATGGCCCTGTGGGGAAATTAAATTATGTATATAGGATTGGTAAGTGTGCTAAACCTCTTCAGAAAGCTTTGGATGTGCTCTCCTTCATTCTCTCTCCCTCTGGATGTTATTATTTTGCTTTTCACAAGGGCCTGTGCAGATTGCCTTTACATCTCAAATTCTCTCCAGCTGAAGGTGCTGGAATGTCAGCCGCTCACTTGCAGCAGGAGTTTCTGTTTCTCACTCTTTTTAGGTCAAAGAAAAAAATAACAACAATTTTTTATAACAGTGAGCTTGTAGATAAACAGGAAGTATATTACAGAATAATCTTGCTCTCAGAAAAGAAATAAATAAACAGTAACAAAAGTGACCTTGAGGTCCTATGAAGAACTGAGCATACTATAAGTAAGAAAAATATGTATAAAGGAGTTTGACTGGAGTAGGATATCCTATGCTTAACAGCTTGAATGAACACACGTATCAATCTCTTCAGTGCTGTTTGAAAGTGCTGTAAGTGATAACAGCAATATTTTATTTTCTTCCTTAATAGAAATGATGTAGCACTTAAAGGAGTTTTGTGAACACTACTCTATTAAGAGAAGTTGTATATTAAACTCTCAGTAGCCCAGAGTTGCAAGCAACAGATATAAATTCCTATAAGACATGCAAGTTTAGGAAACACATGAAAGTGTTAAGAAAAATGAATATAAATTCCTGACAGCTTGCAAATTTAGAAGACAAAACACAAGCTCCATAATGCATGCCATGAGGTCTCATTGTTATAGAAGATTTGCTGATTGTGTGGATGAGACCGACTAAGTCTAACTGGTAGTAGACCAGGTTGATGTTGAGTTTTGACCTTCTGACTCTCTACAGTCAGTGAGGCATTAATTGCATTATTTTCTGTTTCATTAAGTAGAAACTGTTGTGGGGTGTTTTCCTCCTCTTTGTGAAACTTCAAGAAATAGCAAAAGTAAGCTCTTTTATCTCATACTTGGAATCTGTCTGGAGTGTTTTTAGTAGGGTTTATGGCCAAGTCATGTAGCTCTTGCTGAATTCAACAGGGCAAAGTAGCCAAGGTTATCATGCTTGTTTGAGCTTGAAAATTTTTCTGGATGCATCAAATCCATCTCACTGCTTGAGACGGAACAGGGAAAAGCATCAGAAAGATTTAGATGGCAGAAAGCCTCTGACAGACTCTCTAAAAGAGTTTTTCTAATTCAGAGGGCTGAGAAAGAATGTTCTCCAGATTTTCAAAAACTTACTAGTGATTTTAAGGTAAGTGATAGTGTGGTATAGTGCAGTAAAGACTTCTGGAAATTAGATCCCCTTTAAAGGAAACCAACATGAAGAAGCTGAAAACCCCTACTTTTGAAAATATAGGCATGTCATTTCAGTGACCTTACATTCACGAGAATTCAAGGGAACTTCCAGGCTCTGACATCTAGAGTATCCCAGACATCACACTCTCCAGCAAGTCCAACTGGAAGCCACAGTTGCAATAGCAATTTGGCTGTAGCTACGCAGTGAATGCCCACAGGTGTTCTATAAATACGCTGTCCATCTTCAGCCAGACACAGTGATTCACTCAGTTCTTGGCCAGATTCTTTGAAGCAGAGGCCCCTGTCATCAGTCCTGGGCAGTTTATATAGAGTTACAGCTCCTCCTTGGACCATTTCTCCCATTTGAAAAATTGCCACAGTGAGTTCTCCAGCCTGCCAAGTTGGCAGACTCTATCCTCGAAGCTGGAGAAGAGCCAGAAATCGCTGCAGCATTGTGAACCTCCAGTCTCAGTCAGTCATCGGCCTCTATCAGCGCTCTTGCTTATGTTCACAGAGGAACTTCCTGATCATAATTTGGACTCAGCCAAAATCCCTCTGTCTTCATTTTAGGAAAGTGCTGAGCAGGGTCCTATTAAAATATTTGGATAGACTCATACAGTAGACCTAGTCTCTTGATAGTTTTCCTGGAGAATAAGAGACTTACTAATAAAATGTGCTGCAGTTTCTTTCTCATATCTTTTCAGCATGAAGGGACATAGTCTAAATAACAATAAAGGACTGAGAAATTGCCTGCTACTATAAATCTCATCTGTTTACAATAAAGTCAATCAGTAATTTTGCTAATTTCAGCAATTAAAAACTTTTCTGGAACTTTCCCATGCCAGCTTTTCCTAATTGTTTGGATACTAGAGAGGCATGAAGAGCTATTGGAATGCTAAGTGGTATACAGCAACATGCAAAAGCTTATAACAACACTTTTTTTTTATCCTGAAATGCACAGATAATTGAAAAGGTAAGGCTTGTAAAAATTAAGAAAATGGGGGGAATGGTGGCAACTACTATTAAAAACCAGTAGGTCTATCTGCAAAGCCATGAATTTGGAATGGCAGGTTTTCCTCT
The DNA here is from genome assembly GCF_000699145.1 of Aptenodytes forsteri. Lineage (NCBI taxonomy): Eukaryota > Metazoa > Chordata > Aves > Sphenisciformes > Spheniscidae > Aptenodytes > Aptenodytes forsteri. Next base: position 6,669,736 of record NW_008795029.1, read on the forward strand.
TGTCCTAGTTTCGGTTGGGATAGAGTTTTTTTCTTCCTAGTAGCTGGTACAGTGCTGTGTTTTGGATTTAGGATGAGAATAACATTGATAACACACCAATGTTT
>NW_008795029.1:6670289-6720196 GCF_000699145.1 Aptenodytes forsteri
GGCTGTGTGGTGTTTAGCTGCCTGTCGGGTTAAACCACACCACCTCCTTCTGATTTAACAAAGCACAAAGGAATTTTCTACAGGAGCTCTTCCCCTCTTTAACTCTGTGCATCTGGTTGCTGAGAGGAGGTGAGATCTAGGCCAATGGATACTCTGGGAGCACATCGGTGTACACTTATTCAAAAGTCTCTCCACTCAAGTCAGTGGCCAGTCCTATTGATTTCAGTGAAATCAAGACTGCAGTCTGGAGTTAGAAACAGCTGCTGTTGCAAATCACTCAGACGGCAGCCAGAATGCTGCAACCTGCAAGTTATTTAACAAAAACAAACAAAAAGATGAAGAAGATGACTGGTGTTAGGTTATGTGATTAAAGGCTCATCTCCACAAACACAGAGGGTCCCTGAGGCACAAGGGCAGGCAGGGGAGCCCCCAGTGCCCCAGTCAGAGGAATGAGCCTGAGCCCCTGCCCTGATCCATCGCGGGCTTGATCAGCCCCACAGGCAGGGTGAGACCCACCATGATGAGCCAACAGAGAGGGTCTCCCCAGGGCACCTCACAGACTGAGAGGGGACTGCCACTGAGTATGGGGCTCCTTGTGGGATGCCAGGGGAGAGCGTTTTGGGATTGTACCGGACTTATGATGGGAAGTTTAGGGTAGGAACCAAAGGTAGGGAAAGGAAGGGATCAGGGTGGTTTGGGGAATAGCAAGGATGGGAAAATAGAGGGGAAAAGGGGATAAAGGAGGCTGGTCTCATGTAAACAGGGGCTGGTCAGTACATGTGTCTGGCAATGCCCTGTGCCCGATCAGCACAGTCTCTCTTGTTTTCTCATTAAACTCCACTTTGACTGTTTTCCTTGGTGAGGGGTCTCTGTTCTGTGTACATGTGAGTATATGGGAGCCTGGGTGCCAGCAATGGGAGTAGGACCACAGGTCATGGGGAGTTGTGTGCCAGTGTGTCAGCAGCGAGAGAAACTGGGGTGCGTGTGTATGATGAGGGTGCATGTGTCAGTGTGAAATCACTAGAAAACATCAAGCTGGCCTAACCACCTAGTAGGATAAGAGGCATGGGAACCAACTACTGGAGCAACCGTGAGTCTGGGACAGAGACTGGGGAGACCAGAGTGTCTGCAAGTTGTCGACTGTGTGGTCCAGAAGGTCTAGAGTTGAAGGGACATTGGGATCTGGGGTTGGCTACTGGTAAGGCCGTAGTCTGGACCAGATACCAGAGAGGCTGCTTTGCATGCCTGTTCATGAGGTAACCAGAGGAGACCAGAGGATCAAGGGCCAGCTACTAGGTAAACTGGATGTCTATAAAGCAGTTACTGCAGGGTTCCTTAGGGTGTGTGTCTGTGCATGTGTATGGGTGTGCATGTAGGTCCAAGTACCACCAGCTGCTGTGGGGCTGTGTCCCTGGGGGTACATATGCCTAAGTGCCACCAAATGGGGAGACTGAGGGCCCAGGGCCAGCTACTGGGTAGAGTGTGTGTCTAAGGCCAACTGTTGGAGGGATCCACGCTGTATATATGTATATACTTTCCACTAACAGACTATCATCCTGACTAGCCAGAGAGAGGACCAGGATGAGACCATTGGTGCTGTCTGCATTTGCGTGAGCACTGTACCCTGTCTGTGCTGCTCTGTGTGTCCAGCTGTGTGTACGTGTACACTGAATTATGGTGGCGCGGGTGCCTGTTGGGAATACCTGCTCAGCCTCGCTACCGGCGGGACCTGGGGGCATAGAGCTGCAGCAGCCTCGCCTCAACTGGGCTATGGGTTCAGCAGCTCCTAACTGGCCTCACGGTTTTTGTTTAAGCAGACATTACAGTTTACCTTGGATTTGTAATAAGAGACAAACAATGAATAGCACCAAAATTATTTGAGAGAAACATTTTTAAAAGCACTTTATGACACTGCTTTATATTCCTACAAAATTTTCCATATATCATAACTCTCGAACATGGTCAGGGGGGCACTAGCTCTCTCTTAAAGAAGGAGAAGGAGCGCTCTGCTCGCTGCTGAAAGTGGCCTGCGGAGCAGAACCCAGCTACAGCTCGTGCTCACCCATTTGTTCATCCATGTCCTTTGCTTACGTTATTCATCCACATGTCTTCTGGCATTCAAATACACCCGCAGTGCTGCCAAGCATTGAGGATGTTTTTCCAGGGCTAAGGTCTGAAGCTAGAGCACAGGGCGTGCTGGTTAAAGACTGCTAAACTGGCACACAGGTAACTGATGAAAACGGATATAAATACAAATGAATATCACTGTTATCTGGGCTGGTCCCCCCTCACACTCAAAAAGGAGGTAGAAAGCAACTTAAAACTCTTTCATTTTCTTCCCAAACTCTCCTGCCAAAGGTAAAAAACAGGAGCTGGTTCTTATGAACTGTTTTCTGTGTCATTCCATCACTGTTTAAACTCTTTCCGTAACAAATTCTTCATGCCTTATTAAACTGCTCAGAGCAATATGTTCTTAACACAGTTATTACAAAACTCTCCTGACAACGTTTCAGCTGCTGGAATAGAAGAACATCAGTATACAGAAAGGGTGGAGTTTTCTTCACAGACTAAACACCTAAATCTGGTGTCTGCCCTTGGGTGACATCAGCTAGGGTATCTGCTTTGTTACAGGCAATGGAGAGCTTTTCTGAAGCTGTTACACCCAAAACATCCATGCAGCTATCTGCACTGTGTGCCGTTAACTGTACATCTAAGTGGTGCTATATATGTATCAGTCTATTTTTAATCCTGTTTACCTGATAGCACACATGCCCTAAAAAGAAGAGAGATTTGGTACACATTTGTTGTTCAGACTATTCAAACACTCACTTTTTTTCTGTTTCCTATCTCTCCTAACCAAAGATACAAGCTGCTGTTAATTTTCTCTGCACCTAATTGCTTTGAATCTCTTTTTCCATTTTTTATTCCTGCACTAGTTTTATACCAGTGTCATTCAATTTCTTAACTAGAGTACACTGAGAAATTAAGCAGGATGACAGTCAGGCCCAAGGCTGTAGTGTTCACTGGAATATCTCTCTTAGTTGTATGCAGGGACTACATAAGTCTGATTTCACGTTAGAGTTATGAGATTTATAGAATCACGTTTTTGATTTGTGTGCCATGATCTTCTACAATTTTCTTAATCAGGCACAGAACAGATTTTGCATCAAAGAGTCTGCAAATCTTCATAATGATTTCCTATTTTGTACAAACAAAAAATGAAAAATTTTTCCATATCTTTCAGTCTTGTTCTCTTGCTTGTGTCCTTATGCTCAGGCAGAGGTGTTAAAATTTGTCCACTTTCCAATTTCTGCTACTCAAGCCAAGGTTCATAATTCCATACCATATATATTCTGTTACATTCAGCATATGATTCTATGACTATGATCTCCGGATTCAAGTAAGTCTGTAGGTTTATTTTTCACATTTACCATAATTTTGTACAGACACCACCTTTACATGTCAGGTCCAATGACTGCAATAAAAATGGCAAAGTACCAATACGAGGTCTATTTGTCCTGTTTGGTAGACTTAAAGGCTAATAATTAACTTTGATTTACCAGGTTAACATAGTGTTGTGCATTAATCCTTATGGAAAAACATTTAACAGATAATTTCCAAAGCAGGATTATTTCTGTGTTTGCTTTTCATTTATGCTGTTCTTCCTAGCTGAGATGTCCCTGCTTGGGTTGTCAGTTGGCCAAAGTCAGACAAGAAGTCTCCAGCACAGCCAAGAAAAGAACAATAATCCTTGACTCCTTTTCCTGTGCTTTACAAGTATTCTGATATTTGTGACACCTGGCTTTCAAGTTGCTTCCCTGCCCCATCCATACATTTTACTGAATGCTTTTATCATTTCTTGGCTTGCTTGCTGCCTTGTTGTTGTTGTTGTTGTTGTTGTTTTAAAACCTCTTTTCACCAGCTGACTTTGAGTACTTGTCAGGGTCACGATCTACCTATGTCATTTTTTATTTTTTAGCTAAGAGAGACTCTTTTTTTTTCTTCTTCTGGGGCAGATATTGGTTGTGGAATAATTCAGTTCATGACAATATTACCTTCATCATTTCTTTGACATTTCCATCTGCATTTGGGAGACATCCAAGTGTTCATGCCAGTTGTGTTCATTGCACAAGGATTTTGGCATCAAAACCACTGATGACACATATTATATTTTTTTGAGGAAAAAAAAAAACAAAACAGTTTGTCAGTAGGCTTCTTTCTTCTTATTTTCAGTTCTGGCTGTCAACCCATAATATCATCAAAGTAGCTAGGTCTGTTGAGGATCCAGTACAGAGAGAAAGAAGTCAAGAAGCTTCAGAGGAAGAAAAAGAAATAGCACAGAGCTGTCCAGTCCAATAGACTGGCCTGGAAGTGTAGAGAAGAGGAAGGTAATTATATTCCCAAGAAGAAGAAAGGATGAACAGGTCACAGGCTGGGAGATGGGGCACTTCCCTTCCCTTGCCTTTCTGATCTGAAGTCTGTGGGGACAGCACAACAGCAGAGTTGTATTCCAAGTAACAGTGTTTATTAAATATTTGTAAATGCCCTTTGCTGAGGTTTCTGACTCTAGGCACTTCTGTATGGCTGCCAACAGAGATAGACGAGTAGAAGGATTATACAATATTTAAAGCTGTATTGCCAAATTCCCTTTCACCACTTTCTCTTTTCCCTCTGAAATGAAGTGTACAAAAATTACAACTGTGTTACCAAACTACGTTTCAGTGCTTCACAGTAAGTAAACCTGGGAGATAATGTATATTTTCTGTTTGAATAACATCCTAAAGCCTTTATAAGAGTATCTGGAATAATATCTCCATTTTCTTCTGTAGGTGTATTGACAGTCTTTCCTGCTCAATAGCAGCTAAGGAGCTCAGCGCTTCCATTCCTAAGGTGGACATCATCTTCATGGTGCTTTGTGGTGTCCCTGACACTCATTTGCTTTGTCCTGTGTTAGGTCACTGATACAGGAACAAGCTGCTGTGGGTTAAAAAAATGCATCATGCAGAAGCTGAGTCACGGTAAGATTTTATTTGCACGTTCTTATCGTGCAGTAACTGTCAGTTAACTGAAGGAAAGATAGACTTTCATGAAAGAGCATCAGATTTTTGCATTATGATGGAGGTAATAAAAATTTGTTAAGCTTCTGAAACACCTAAGATGACGTTCATCTAAAGAAATATACAATGTAGCCATCCATATGTGAGCTAGGTTGTTTTAATAGTCTGTGATTGATGGAGTCTCTGATCCAGCACAGTTAATCTGATTTTAAAATTGATTTATGTATTTGGTCAGCTTAATGTTGCCCTGCAAGTGTTTATTTCTTTCTTTTCAACAGAAGGGCACCTGTGGAAATTACTTCTCAGGTGGGTTTTCACATTGTAGAGGACTGGGTTTAGGTGGCTTAGTGCTGATTTAGTGCGCTCCTGGTTGGGCTGACTATTTCTCTGTTAAGCAATTTAAGGCCTTCTTTCTTAAAATTAGCAAATTTTTCTGCATAGGACATGTATTTATTTGTTCTCAGTACCTCAGTATTATCCATGATTTATCAAGAATCTCCACATTACATTTTCTTAGAACAGCTGAATTTTTCAACATTTTCATTCTGAAGTATTTTTTCTTAATCCTTCTGAGGTTCTAAATCAGACTCCATTTTAAAGCTCATTCCTTTCATTTGTAAAAACATGCAAATGACACTTCTCAATTGTTTTCTGAACTAAACAGTTTTAGTGATGTTACAGCATACTCCTTGGGCATTTCTGCAAACTGATGAATCTGAAATTCTCTTGAATTGTACTTCCAATGTGGAAGTTGTTTTGCAAAAAAAGAAAAAGGGACATCTGCATGTGCCCAATTTCTTGAAGAATCAACAATCATTTGCCTTGTAGGACAGTAAAAGCACAGTCCTTAAATGCCTTCCGCATTTTTCTCTCTACCTGAGCCCATTTGCTTCCTGCAGACTGTTGCAGCATGTTCTTATTGCAGTTCTCGAATGGCTCTGGGATCTCTTTCAAAAAAGCCACTCATGTTGCGTGTTTTGGGGTTGAAATTGGCCTCAATCAATGTTTATTTCTGGACCATCTCACTTTGCATACAACATGCTCATCAGTCCTATGCTTCATCACTTACTCTCCCTTCAAAATGACAATGGATTGCTAATTTTCTTAGCATTTTCATTTACTTTTCTGTGTTGCATTTTCCTTTCAGAGTCATCACTAGAAGACAGAACAGAACGACCAGTGGTTTAAGAATACACAATTTCATAGAAATATCAACAATCACAGCAAACGGTTTGTCTGCTGGTGTAACAGGGCTCGTTTTGACAGGGCACAAGTTATAGGTTTCAGCTCCCATTACACTAAACGCTATTGCTGGCTTTTCTCATCGCTGTTAGTTATTACATACTGTGCCAGTCTCTTGGCATAGGAGATCCAGTCCTCAATTGAGCTATCAAACAATTCCATATTCTTCAAAAGACAGAGAATTTGAATCCTTTTTTTCCCCAATCTATATGGTATGTTAAAGGCCCAAGGCTGCAGCTTGCTGTTTTCATTCTACTGTACTTTAGGTTTGGGACCTGTACTAACCCTGGAGAACATGAGAAACCCTATTCATTCTGGATTCCAAATAGACACATTTATTAACTATATTCAAGTACACAGATTGTATTTAGTTAGGACTTCACCAGACAGGAGGTTTTTCTACATGGCTATCAAATGACCAAGGGCATGATCAAGTTAACACTTATGTATTGCAAAAAATATGAAGGTAGGTTATTGACATCCCAATTACTTTTTGTGGTGGTGTTAGCCACTGCTATCAGGTTAGACATAAGTCCTTATCCTTTGAGATTTGGATTAATTTAAATAAAATGTTCTGGTGCAAAACTGTCACTTGGCATGTTCGAACATCATTCAAATATACTCCAGCTGACCAGCTCTCTAAGCCCCTGGAAACCATAAACATCAACTATATTGATATATTTTGGCCTGCACTTTTGTTTGCGTGTGTGTGTGCACTTTTATGTGCGTGTGCGTGTGTATTGCATTCACCTGCAGCTGTGGAACAGTGGGACATCTAGTGCAAGCTAACTCCCAAGGACCCCACTGCAGCTGGAGGGAAAAATACCTTTGGGAGGTATTACTAATGGATTAGGTAAAAGGGAATAGGCAAGGGCATGCCCATATTAACAAGTAAGCATCAAAGAAAAGCAGCATTGTTCTGTTTAGCGCAAGAGGACAGCAATTCAATCTACTGTTTATATAAGGGGAAGAATAGGGGATATATATCTGGGAATATAGGCAGGAGGTGCAATAGACAAGAGTGCAATGGAAGCAGAGGACATCTGTGGAATGGGAGGTGGTATCGAAGACAGACGACTTACTGAGTGCTTGTGGTGTCATTTCACCATTATTTATTCCTAGGTAGCTTACATCTTATTCAGGTATTCGGTTGAGAGTGTTATATGTAAGACAGTATGCTTTCAAGCTGCCTGTGAATTAGTGCAGCAAAGTGCAGAGGATCCTTTCCAAAGGAAACAAAATAAAGCAGAATGCATCTTGTAATCTATACGCTAAAGGCAAAGAGAGCCACAAAGACAACATTGTGTCGGTGTTACCTGTTTCAGTAAAAGGTGAGGCATTTGGAACTAATAAATATGCTGATGGAAAATGAAGTGAGTATACAGGAAAAATCTGTCTTCTAATGATAGAAGTGTGCTAGAGATTTCCAAAACCCATTAGAAAGAGGTATCCCTACCTCTGAGAACAATAGCATTTAGCAGTTTTTACCATTCTCACGAACATACATTTGATGGCATTTAGCAGTTGCAGAACACATAATTGTGTTTGTCCAGTGTAAAGGATGTTCCTTATCTGCATTCAACACATCTATATACATGCATAGAAGCTATGGACACTTGACACACATGGGCTGACAAAAAAATCGGAAAACTCTCACAGCTAAGAAAAGCTTAGAGATGTCTAACCAATAACCCTTTCTTCCAAGGAAAAGTTTAACAAACTGACCAAATGTCAGGGTACAATGTATTACAAAGCCTATAGAGTTGTTTCGTGTCACATGGCATGAGTTCCAGAAACAAAGTCCATATCCATTCAGGCAGAAAGTGGTCTGCTGATGTGTTGAAAACACAAAGGGTTGGTCTCATTGCTCTTGTGCAGATCAACTGTGTAGCACATTAAAAGCAGTTCCAGCACTATTTGGAAGTGTTGAACTTCTTCCTCATGCTCTGGAGATTGATGCATTCACACACATCTGGGATTTCTAGCTGTCTGCAGCTTGTATAGATGTATCCCACCTACAGCGCAGTGATCTTACCTAAAGGAGAGAGACTGGAAGACAAGGCACACATAAGGATTCGAACCATAACGCTGAACTGAAAAATCAATTATTTTCACAGTCCTGAGTTCATGAACTAGTCTGGAAGATCAAGAGAAAAGTCATTAAATATTATTTGAATACCTAAGCAATTTATATTCCCCAGAAAGTCAACTTAAACATATACAAGAGCCTGACTGAAAATGATGAAAGCTGGAGCCAGGAACTGGCACCAGAAAATCTCTCTCATCTACTGGTCACAGCAATAACAAGCTCTATACAGGGTGGCTACTGAGTGAAGGAACAGAAACATTTACCGTTTCACCTGGTTTTGTACATAGAGATCATTGTGTTAGGAGCTGTACAAACACAAAACAGGTGGTCTCTGTCTACTGAACTTCATTTTATATATGTGTGTGTGTGGAGACTTATACATATGTGTTTCTGTATGTATGTGTGAATGATAACATAGCACAGCTGAAGACCGCAAAAAAAAGGGGACCACAAGGTAATGAAACATCTGTGGGAAATGAGATAGGCCATTTAAGACACAACACAACAGCTCTCTAGCTGTTGATGGTTTTCTTTGTTACCTAAACATAAAGGTCCTAATTACGGCAATCTCATAGATAGTGTACTGTAGTAATCCACACCTGAAAGAAGACTGTATGTTCCTTTTCCAGCAGAATCTGAAATAACCTCATCCCTGTTATGAGAGGATGAGGTGACTTCTCTATATGGATCATATAAGAAAAAAAAAGGCTGATATTAACATACAGGTTTGTCTATTATCTCATATTTCTTCAAACATCCTTGTTCTTCAATCCTGTTTAGCAAAATGCAAGCCACTTACCTAGCTACTGCCTTGTATCTGCTGTCAAGCATCACTCTGCTTACAGAGACTTGAAAATGAATGCATAAGAGAAGCTGTGTCATAATTTGACTCTGTCACATAATAGGGCAAAAGTGGTACGTGCCATCAAGGATGGGGAATTTTTCTGTGTGCTGTTTTGCACACTGCATTAATTCAACTAATTGAATTTTCAGAGTTTTCTTATGCTAACAGAGAAATGTGAAAACACACTGCCTAATGAATAGAAAGACTGCACACATTTTAGCAACTCATTGACTTTTACAATTCATATTAAATTTATTTCAAATTTTAAAGTTAAAACCTTTTAAGCAATTAAAAATATTTAAGGCATTTCTTTTATAAAACCAGTTTCAACAATGTAAGCAAAGTTAACAGGAGTTCCCAGGTTTCAAGTGGTATTTGTTGTACCACAGCAAACAATTCAAGGTAAATGAATGACCTAGATAACTAACTCACTGCTAGTCATTAAAAAGGAAAGAACAAAGGACTGCAAGCTAGAAGGGAAAGGGAGGGTGAAACAAAGAAACAAAAGAGAAAATAATTTTTAAAAAGAAGGAATAAGTGCCAACCAAATGTTGCATTGTATGTATTAGCTACATTCTATTTTTTACAGTGTTTTATCTTTTAATCTGTTTATCAGTGCATGAGTCACTTTATTCAAACCTTTGTTTTCAAATGCCCTTAACTTTATCTTGCTTTTGTCCTGAAATTGGAATGCTACTATTTCACGTGACAAAGTTTCTGTTTATGTGATAGTCTATTACTTGGCTGTGGGCAATTTTTGTCCTTCTAATTTAAAAATATGATTTTCCTTCTACCCTTGCCATCCTGAGGCATTTGGTCTAGCTGTATGGTTAAAGTTGTCATTCACCTCTGAATCAAAAGATCAGTGAGAAAACAAAGTACTTCCTGAATTGACTTTACAGGGCAGACAGAAAAGATTACAGTAAGGGAAGCATCAGTCAGAGATAACATTTGTGTCCATGGCTGTCATAAAAAAATATCTTTATATAACTAGAAAAAAAAGGAGGTCCTTCAGTAGAGTTGGCTGAATAATTCATTGTGAATAAATTATCCAGCAGATGTACTCCCCACACATTGCTTTTTGTTTGTTTGTTTGTAAATGGTTGGTGAACAGGCCTTTTCTTCTGCTAATGTATTCCTTATTTGGAAGTGTTCACCAGAGTCTTTGTGCAAATCAGAGATGCTTCCAGAAAGGTATTTTGTAGTAATGTCAGCACTCTGGGTCAGACTGCTCAGTGCCCTCTTGTATCAGCGGTCACCATAAGAAAGTTAGAGTAAAAGGAAATAACATATCCTTCTCATTGAGATTCTTCTCTTAGTAAACCCTTACAGAATGTGAAACCCAATGATTTTCAAACTTCCATGAGGGCAATTGCATCAAGGTTTCTTTGCAGAAGTGTTTGTATATTCATTTGTTATGAATGTGCCAAGTTACTTTTTGACTCCCTGTGGCTATGATTTCTCCTGTTTAATTCCACTACAGTAAGCAGACTTGCTTTCATTGAGATTCTTCTCTTAGTAAACCCTTACAGAATGTGAAACCCAATGATTTTCAAACTTCCATGAGGGCAATTGCATCAAGGTTTCTTTGCAGAAGTGTTTGTATATTCATTTGTTATGAATGTGCCAAGTTACTTTTTGACTCCCTGTGGCTATGATTTCTCCTGTTTAATTCCACTACAGTAAGCAGACTTGCTTTTCCTGTTAAATTTGCTACCTGGTTCATTTTTCTGTTGTAGACAGTCATACTATATTCATAGCTTTCATGACGGTCACTCAGTCATGCAGTCATACAAACACAGGATGAGAGGAGACCTCAAGGGAACATCTAGAATATCGCTGGTATCAGCTGAACCTGCATGACTCCTAGCAGCTGTTGATCTAATCTATTTTTAAAATCCTCCAGTGATGGAGACTCCACAGTCTTTCTAGTCAAGCTGTTCTTTACCATTACAAAGTTGTTCTTGACGTCTAATTTCAGTCTCTCTTACTGTTAAGGCCATTCATTCTCATCTTCTGGCACTGGGCATAGTGAGTAGGTTATTGCCTTTTTCTTTTCTGAAGCTTTTTACATACCCCAGCCTTCACCCTTTCAGTTTTCCTTAATTTAAACAGCTTGAATCTTTCATTCTTTTTTTTCAGTGGTCCTCTTTGTAGATCTCTTATCTTTCCTTTCACTGTTCCCTGTTCTCCCTCTGATGTGGTTCATGAAGTATGTTGACCAGAGCTGGACATAGTACTCCAGCTGAGGCCCTACAAAGTCGTGTAAAGCTGAAAGATTTGTTCATATTTTTTGCAAGCTATATTTCACTCATACATCTCAGTATGATGTTTGCCATCTTCAGAACAGCATGATACTTTTGATCATGTTCAGACTGTAGTCTAGTCTATCCCTTGGATCTCTTTCCAAAAACTGCTATCTAGCCAGCTGTTCCCCATCCTGTGTTTGTGAAGTTGATTATTCCTGCCTATTTGTAATACCTTGCACTTGCCCCTATTGGATTCAGCCCAGTTTTCCAAGACCATTTCTCTAATTTACAGTGATCATGTCAAATTGCAGGTCTGTCTCCTATATATTTCAGTTTCACTTCACATGCAGATTTAATAATCTATTGGGGCTTTTTTGTTTGATTGTTTTGGTTGGGTTTTTTTATTATTTTATTACCTCTCTGTTCTGTTATACATATCATTAATAATGTATATTGAAAGGGTTCATAATCTGGGCAGACCATTTATAGATATCTGTAAATCTTCTACTAGCATTCAAAGAAAAATTAATTTAGTGTCACCTCATATGGAAACAATGATCTTTGTTCAACTTCTGTAATACATTTGATCCCCTTTTGGCTGGTAAATTGTAAAGAACACTGTAGATATGCTTGTGTAATGAATTTAGATACTATGTAATCAAGCTTCCTGTTTCATTCTTGATCGTTTTTTTCTAAAAAATCCTAACATATATTAATATTTGTGTATCATACAGTGCAATACTGATGTTCTTAGAGAACTATCACAACAACTTTTGGTTGATAGTAATTCATTTAGATCTCCATTTACTCAGCTAAGTCACTGGATGCTGTTTACTGTGCTGTCTGCTGTTGTCCATCTTGAATCTTACTGATTAGTCCAAGTCCAAGCTACAGCAAGAGACAGCTGCACAGCTCAGATAGCCTTCTCTGAGCTTATACAGTAAAAAATTGTGCTTCTAGTGCTGAAAATCTCAAATAAAACCTCTCTTTCTTCCTCTCTCTTTCTCACATACTCAAAGACATAGTTTATCATAATGAAATGACTACTTTTAAAAAAGGAAAATAATAAAAATGAATATTGTCTAACAACAAAGAATACGATCAAGTTAGTTTTCTTGATATGAGAAAGATTGTCCCAATATTTCTAAAAGCAAGAAACCATCTTCAAATTCAGTCACTCAGTTCAGTCAGGCTAAATGTGCATTCAGAATTAGATGATTTTTTTTTTTTTTTTTCCTTTTGACAAATTCTGTTTGGATCTTGTCTGTCCTGAAGGCTGCAAGCTGAGTGGTGCCTGTCATGTGTGGGAAACACCAATACATACTGTATACATAACGTAGTATATGCCAGCAGTCAGTGTACTTTAAAATCTAACACTGACTAATTATGGAGTAAAATTAAAAAGAATTGCAGGACTGTGAAGGGAAAACTCCACTGCTATTCAAGAGTTGAGGATGAGGTACTACATTTTGGACAAACTGGGACATATAACTCCTAAAATTAGCAAAAGTATTATGTTTATGAGTATTTGGTTAAGTTTTGCATTATCATTGCAGAGCATTTACAGTAGGTAATTAATATTCATTACAAAAAGCACAAAAATTTGTTGAATTATATGAAAAGTATTACCTCTCTACAGCAACTTTTCCAAACAAACCGTATACCTACAAATGTTTACACCTTGTTTTTTCCTTTAATAACCTTCATAGTAAATTGCTGTATTTTCAGAGTGACTGAAAATATATTTGATTCTTTTTTGAAGTCAATAGTGAGCCTAAATTATTGGTACAGATTTACAATGTCTTGTTAAAAGAAGTTGCTAAACTGTTTTTGTATCTTTCTGCCAGTGTGTCCTGCTTTCCCATATCACCCTTTTATGAAGTGTGTCTAAGGAAATCAGTGAGTTTGCTTTCATTCAGGGAAGGTTAAAGCCAAAGTGCTAATTTTCTACTTTGCTTTCTTTCTGCTTTTCAAAAACCTTTCCTCTAAGTATTTGCTCCCCTGGGAAATACCTTTTGATATGATATCCCAAAGGAATAAATGTCACTACTGTGACTCTTCCAGTGCCTATATTGGAAAGTTCTTCATGTCCAAAAAATAAAGAAGTTGCTGTGCTACCACTCACGCTACCTGGCTGCTCTATAATATATCATCTCCTATATCTGGATTTTTTTGACCATGACCAACACAATGATTGGCAGAACAAGATGAAAGGATCGTTTATCTTGATGTACTGCCTCTGCTGTCATCAGGCCCTTCACACCAGTATCTTCTGTATTTGCCAACATAGATATTGTATCTTATCTAACTAATTCACTTACAGTAGCTTCCATGAATATGTAGGAGAAAATTAGTATATTCTGCATTGAATGGCAAATTTTCGAAGAGCCTGTAAGTGTGAGGCCCATCTGATTAAGCATAGATTTTTACCATGGAACTATCTACATCTAAATTAATAATCTTAGCCTCTCTTTACACTTAGTGGACAGTAGTTCTTGGGACTTGGTATAAGCAGCCCAGAGTTGGAAATATGAATATCTCTGAGTAAATCACTTTTTATGAGCTCAGTAAGCACAGTCACTCTGGCTTTTAAGGAGAAAGATACGATGAACATCATAACATGGCATTGTCTGATGTGTACTAAAAAGCAGTATACTTTAGGGGTAGTTTTAAGCATAAGTGTACCTGAAGATGAAGTCTCTGTATGAAATTCACACACAGTGTTAAACACAAGCTCATATCTGAGTAAATTGCATCAACACACCTGTATTGATTTACCAAAAAAAAGTGTTTATTAAGTGCAAGATGTTACATCAGGGTTTAGCCACATTTATTACTTTTAGGTAGACTGGTTTTATTTTATAAAACAAATGTAATGATTGCACTCTGCTTTATCTGCGCACACTTTATTTGTAATGATTTCTGAATCATGTGACTGCATATTTCATTAAATTCAATGACACTGTTTGTTCATGTCTATTAATCCACTTGAGTCCCCAAAAAATCAGTGACTGTAATTTAAATATGACTGTATAAAATCATAATTGTCATTGTTTTTCAAAGAAAGTCTCAGTGTAGAAGACTGTATAGAGGATTCTTGATCATTAGAGAAGTCTTACATTTACATTATAAAATTTTTCAATGCTGGTCTTTCTTTCCTTATGCATGCTGTTGTGCACCAGCTTCCTACTTCATTGGCAGTGACATTGGTTTTAAATGCCCTCTGTTTCAGAACCACCTTGCAATAACATTTTAAAGCATTAAGCTCAAGGCTTATTGATTATGGCGGTACCAGGTAACACAGCTCTGGTGAACAGTTTGGAATAATTTCTCCTTACAGATGCAACTTTTAAGCGGTCATAGTTTGCCTTTTCAGAATGGAAACAATAATTTAGTTGCTTTTTCACAAAACAAACAAACAAACAAATTAGGAGATGGGAGTTGTAGAGATGTCTGCATTCCTGTGATTGGTGATCATGCATAATCTGTGTCCATGTTGCTGATCCTGTTATCTTCCATTGGGGTTGAATCTGGCCCCACCACTGCCTTACTGAGCTCCATGAGGTTAATTGCCAAGTGAGCTGTTACTGAGAAGTTGGTAAAAGCGAGCTAATTCTGAGACTGTTCTTCCATGATGCACGCTACTTACAATAGGAAATTCAAAATAATTTTTAACGTGGGTTTCTACTGAAATAAAACAGCTCTTTTCATCTCAAGTGGAAGTGAGTGGAGTGAAAGGAGAATATCAACACTTACGATTTTGGAAACATGACCGAATACACTACCACTATGATTAGCAGTAGAAGCTCCAGAACCATTGAGTGGTACATCAGTAATAACTTATTTTTAGAAATCTCAGTACGTGTAAGGTACTAACAGACTTGATTTATCCTAAGAACTTCAGAATGATTTAGCATTACCTTATCCGTCATTGGCAGTAAACGCTATGTTTTATCAAGGATTGAAGAACCACTTTGAAAGTACTTCTCAGCATATTGTACATAAGAATCAAAATAATTTATAAAAATTTCAAAAGTTATTTTATAGTATTGACATGCAGTATCTAAGAAATCTTGTTCAGGTAAATTTAAGAATTTAACTTTGGAGACCAAATCAAGGATACTCCAGTTTAAATTTGTTCATTGCTTCCTTGCTTTTCAACATCAAACAGATATGTCAAAATGTTTCACTGTGATTCTAAGGAAGAATCAGATCAAAAAGATGCTGCCATAACACAATTCCCCCTGTCTCTTTAGCAAATGTATTTATGACAGGATTTACTGGGTTTTGGATCATCAAATTCCCTAGTAAACACTGAGTATTCACGGATGTAAAGTGAAGCAAACACTGGATACTGATGTGATCTATCACTCACCAGCATAGTATCTGTGTACTAAAATCACAGCTTTCTGTGTGCTATATTTCTGTCTCCTCATGGCTATAAATGAACAAAAACAGAATTCTAAAGATAAAGGTCTCTAAGGTGGGTAATTCAGTGAACAATCAAAAACATTGAAAGCAAAATTTTCTTTCTGACGTGGAAGCGACAGAAAGAGTGGGGTTGTGAAGGCATCAACTTGATTGTGAAGTCACCAACTCTGAATGAGACCATCCCTGAAGGAAACAATTATCTATGAAAGCTTTTCTTGAAACATTTCTTTAAAAGAAAAATAATCAATATGCTTATCTGTGATAAGAAACTTACCTACAGATCCACAGCTTTTAATATACTGATTGTAGCCGGTAACTTTTTCTGAATTAATAATTTAGTGCAGGAAATAATATAGTACTAAATAAAAACCGTCTTGGTCTACCTTAAAATTTAATAAGCTTGCTTCATAAAAGTAAGGATTCTATGGGATGCTCCTTCAAACTACAAATAATGTATGCTGGCACACCATGTAATCTCAATGGTAACATGTTTGTTTACTATTCCCTTTTAGTAGAAAATCCCCAAATGCAAACAAATTTCTGACACTATCCGGTTCATGTAAATGCAAAATCTTGCTAGAGTGTCATCTTCCAAAATGTTCTAGTATTTAATCCACTCTGCCAGTTTAGTCATTTTTATGGAAATGCATCATAGCTGGTTTTCACAGCATCACTAAACTGTATTTTACTTTGAATCTTACATATAATTGAGTAAATATATTAGAAGGAATGCCTTGTACTTGATAATTGAGCAATCAAAAATGGAATAAATGGTGTGTCCAGCTAGGCATATTATTTCTTTGTTTTCTAGTCCTTTTGTTGTGCTTCATTTTGTAAGTCCTCCGTACGGCTGAATAGAAAATGTTATCAATAAAGGCAAGCCATTAATCCACCCATGACAAAAATTAAGATATATTTGTCCTTTAAGGCTGACTGCCTCTGTTCTGTTCAGCTATGGAGGTCAATAACCTGTAAGTGTTTAATGAATATTGCTATAATGTTACTTTCATTATTGAATTAGAGATGGCTTTGAAGAAGACATAATGGTTTGATCTGTTTTGTTTTATATTTATTAAACTTTAGAAAATGTATTAGTTATATTTCTTCAGTTAATATTTTGAAAGAGCATGAATATTTACATAAGATTTACATAAGAAAAAACATTTAAAATTAATAACAAATAATAATCTTTCTGTCTGTTAATGAAGACATTTTTACTTTTGTGAATCCTAGCAAATCTGAAATAGATTTATTACTGTAGACTATTTCACAGTCCTGGGATTAAATTATTACCGTGTAATTTTATATAAATATTTTATATATTCATTATTTAATGTTAGTTAGTCTTTATCATCAGCAGATTAAGAAAATGGAAGGGGCAATTAAAATCACAAAGATGTCGCTGGTAACAGAATAAGAAACGTTTAGATTTAAGGTCCATTCAGAAAATGAACTTAAACCCAGATGTAGATGATCTGTTCCTCAAAGCACTTAATGAAAGCTCAGAAAGGCCTAAAACAAGCTGCATCCAATCCTAGCAGATGGGCAGTGAACATGTCTGAGAACAGATTTACCTCCAGCCATAACACTTTTACAGTGGTCTAAAGAAACTACCCTCATTAGCACTAGGCAACATATGGAAGAATTTTTCTGGCCCTCAAGTAGCCACTCAAATTGTACCGAGAGACCAAACGTCAGTCTCTGAAATTGTCCTAGATGTTTACATTGCTACATATTTTGCAAGTTCCAGCAAAGAAGGAAAAGGAGGAGTTACCCTTTCCTCTGCCTCCATAAGTATATGGATTTTGTAAGAATAAGTTACATAGTAGTATTGATAGCAGTTTCTTATAGGAAATCTGACTACACAGGGGTTTTCTACGGAAAATCTGACATGTTCCAGTTTTCCTAGCAAAGCAGACATGAAACCAAATTTCTTAGAAACATCAGTTGCACGATTCAACTCTATCTAAAGCCTTCTTGTCTGCTGAAAGTGAATAGTTCTTAAACCAGCCATTAGATAATAACTTAACTGCATGATGAGGACATACAGAAATCTAAAGTATATTTTAAAACCTGTACTGTCATTAGTTCATGTGCAAGACTGCTTAGAGCAGGCAGCATCACAGTACAGGGCACTGAACAGATATATAAAAGAAGATTCTTTGTGGATTATATGTATTTTTAAAGTAAGTATGTACAGTCCTCACTTCTTTTGTGTTTTGCAAAATCTTGCAATTCTGCTTTGTTTTCTCTTTTTCCTTTATTCTCCAGCAATGTATGAGATACGGGTTAGCACAACTCATGGAACCGCACAGAGGTATCTGTGTTGAAGCTATTACTGTCTTAGGCAACTCAGCAGTCATTCCTGTTATTTTGCTTATATGACAATTTCATGGTTATGTTTGTGTTTAATAGTTTTTTTCCTTGAATTAAAGTTAAATATGTGCAAATGTTATTCTCCAACATGAGTCAAACTATCCTGAGATAAATATGCCTCGTAAATAACAGACATACATGCTTCAACTAATGTTAGATTAGAAATACAAATAAATAAGCAAATTAAATCCCAGGGAAAAAAAAAATAAACGAGCACCAGGGAACAATAAAATTAAAATTATTCTTGTAGTGGTCAGAAAGAGGTTATATTTACTAATACATCATATCTGCCCCCCAAAAACTATTACAAACACTTTCAACACAGAAGGAACAGAAAGGACAAAAGGAGTGCAAGGTCTCAGATACTGTTACCAATTTTTCAACATTTTCATAACAATTCTCCTGTTGACCATTAGATGTGTGTAATGTGAGTTAGAAAAAAATATAGATGCATATGTATTTCAAAAATGTTGCCAAACCGCTAACAAAATTAATGTGAAGTTCAAATTTGTGTGCATGTGTGTGAAAGGACAATAATTGCAAGCCAGTTTCCCAGCACTGTGACAGGTCACCAATCTACTCTTTGTGCAGAGCTGTCTTTTGGAAATTGCTGTTTTATTTAGTAGAATGTTTTCTAGCTGTTACGGTTGCAAAGAAAATATTTGTGATGTGAAAAGGGTATTAAATGGAGCAGTGTCCTATTTCCAGACATAACGCCAAGTGAGATCCATTCATCAAAGAAGGCTATTAACCTTTATACCTAGAGCCTCACTTGTCAATATCCTTAACTTTCATTCCAATGATCATTTTATCAGAAAAATCTGATTCTTTTAGTCTCTCATCCCAACCTGCCAATCACATCTGCCGACATCTAGCTTTCTTGATGGCCTTCTTAATGCTATATGTTGTAAGCATAATGATCTTAAATATTTGAGACTTTGAAGGGTATAATTTAAACTGAACAGAATAATAAGATAAATAACACTGCTTCTATTTTTGCTTGATACTGATATTACTATTTACATTGCTATGAATCACTTTCATATACTATTAGTCAAAATCTTCTGTTCTTCAGTTAATGGATTCTGCCAAAGAATTTTTAGACTGTCATTTTATAATGCCATACAACTCAAAATCTTCCACCCACATATAAGTCCAGGTCCCTTCAGCTTACAAATAGAAATGTGGTTTATATCTAAACATGCAACCAACTTCTACTGTGTGAAAATGGCGTTATTCTTTCTTAATGTGTCTAGTCACATCTTTTACTGTCATACTTCTACTGTGCCTGGGCTTGTTTTCTCTTTAGATACAAGTTTCTCAGTAATTCCAATCTTCTTTCTGACATACTTTATTCAGTCCTACGACTCCTTAACCTTTCTCAATTCATGGGTTTGAATCCTACTTGCCCTAACTTAAGAAAAGGGATTTAGCTCCAGACTCAGACATCTAATTTTAGGTGTCTATGGATAGACTGGTTTCCTATTTTAGTCCCTGGAAAGCTGGATCTCAATTTGATTGATCATGCATATATTTCTAAAGCCATTTCAAATACCCAGTGGTATCCAAGATACTGACATGATAGATGTGATTCAGGACCTAGGTATATAACACAATGATATGAAAACTGATGCTCTTCTGCAGCTGATGTTCTTCTGCTGCATGCCAGAAAGGATATGCAAGAGCATCTCAAATAGCACTCACATTTAGGCCACGGAAGTAGGTACCTGTTTGACTTAAGCATTGGAGTCAGAAAGCAATTCAACTGAATTAAATTAGATATCTAGTATAGGAGGAGATAAAAGCTCTTTAGGTCCTGCTGGCTGTATTGACCAGCTCTCCACTGACTACAGTGGATGCTTACGACACCTACGGCACAAAAGCACAGCTACGCTGTGCATAGATATAGGCAAGCTGAATCTCATCTACGCTGTCTGTTTCTTTTTTCTTCTGCAGACTGTTCTCCCAATGCCATTCTCTGGATTTTTTTTTTTTTACATAACCTTTTTCTCCCCCAACAAATAATCTTTTAGATCTATCTTTTCTCACATTCATTTAGCATAAACCTAAATACTGACTTTCTTTTGCCTCCATCTATTTTCCTTTCCTCGTAGTTTTCTGCCGTTTACATCCTTACCACACAAATTGCCATAGGTGTGGTCCGTTTGCTCCAAGTTAAATGTTTGCAATGTAGATACCAATTCTAGAGATCCAGCTTTGCCTCCCTTTATAGTCAGTGTAGGAAGGCAGGCACTTTTAAAAAGTGGTTCATTGGACTTGCTTTAGGTAGTAACTCTAAGATGATAATAATTATAATTCTAAATGCCTATTTTTTCCCACTGAATACTGTTTAGGAAAATTCTTTGTGAATATAACATAAGAGTGCAAGTTGAACAAGTTCTGGAAAGTTAGGGATTTTCCTGTTTTATCAATGTTATTTACTGCTCAAATCACAGGTGAACAATCTATTTCTCATTTAATGACAATTCGCTAGTAACACATCTACCAATATTTTACTTTTATACATACAACCACAATGCTTGACTTACTAACCCCATGTGTGTTTTAAAACATTAAAAAAAAAAAAAAGCAGCAGCACTTGTGTCTTGTTTGTGTGTATTTTGCTGTTTGTTTTGGCATGCTGAAGAACAGAGGAGCCCAGGGAAAGCTCACTCATCCTTTGCAAACTTGCCACTTTGCTGCCAATATTTGATCTCCAATCTTACATCTTGTTTATTTTGTTTGTAGTGAATTATCATTATGGCATTGTGCCTTTTGAACAGACTTCATGGTTATAAAAATGTGCTCTGATCTGGCCAAGTGAAAAATATGTAATGTCTTCTAACAATGATTCCAGCGAGAGTTCTTTTAGGACCCTTTTTAAAAATAATGAGATGGTCATAACTCCAAACCAATGAATATTCAGCAGTGTAGCCACTGTCAGTCCAAAATAGCTTGCAAGTTAATAAGAATGAAAAACAGTTCTTGATCAGCTTTTGATTGTGATTTTTGAAGAGATCCAAGCAACTCATGTACAAGACCAGATTTATAATTTGCTTACTGGACTACAAGTGGGCATACATCTCTTGTGGCAAATCCCAGCTAATGTAGTGAGTAGTTTTAACAGTGTAGAAAACATAGAAAGTCATACAAATTGTGTGCAGAAGAGATTGCAAAAATACATTAAAACCAGTGAAATTGTTCAACACAATTAGTAGGGCGTATCAGTAATTCCTCTTTACCTCTGTGTAATGTACAGTTGAGAATTCAACAGGCAGTTTGAAAAACAAAATTCCCCAAATCCCTTTTAGTTTGTTTGAATATAGATTGCAATTTGTAGCGATGCATTACTCTATTTCTACAACACATAGTAAGCATGTGTCATGGAATATATTAATTTAGTTTTTAATTAAATGTAATAATTCAATATTCTTTCGGGTTCTATTACTTTAAGGAGACTTTTCAAGAGGTTTGAGTTTGACCCAAACTGTCCACGATTCAGGCTGATTGTCACATGCTCTGGTTAAAGTGCAACCAGTGAGCTATAGTGATACGTAATCTGGAAGCATCCCTCAGATTAAGGGAAGGAAATTCTTTTTTTTCTTTCCCCCTTAGTTACCTCATGCTCCAGACTTTCTTGTCTCATCTCCTTGGTGATGCACAATGGAGCAGGGAGGTTATGGCAGGTGCTGTCAAGACCATCGCTCCAATCCCAAAAGAGGATGATGATACTGTCCGTATCACACCTAAGGATAGAGATGAAGGTGACAAATCAGTCTGATCCTAAGCACTTTGGAGAGAGCATGAATCTAATTCTCACAGTACGGTTACAGAAAGCTGTAATGATGTAGAGGAAAATGCAAAAAAAAAAGCCATTCTTAAGAAAAAAGTACACTTATTTAGAATTACCTTTACATGCACCTCTATGCAATTTGTGATTAAGCATCACTGATTTACAGATAAATTATGTGTTAAGGATAGCAGGAAGGTCTGATTCTAGTAGCTTAATAGAAAATAAACTGCATTAATTTAAATTCATGCTCGGGGTTTAGGACAATATCTGTCTGTCAGCAATTACTCAGATACTCGTATGGGGAGCAAATAATTTCATATTTACTACCCGTGAGATCACAGTGTGTGTGTATGTGTATTCTTCTGAACCATCTGGCATCAACTGACCTCCATGGGATGACCAGTTAAGCCAGGCAGTAGAGTGGTTGAGCCAGGTATATGAACCCCTGGGGACCAATACTGTGTAACGTCTTAATTAATGACCAGGATGAAGGGCCAGAGTGCACCCTCAGCAAGTTTGCAGATGATACAAAACTGGGAGGAGTGGTTCATACACCAGATGGCTGTGCTGTCATTCAGAGGGACCTCAAAAGGATGGAGAAATGGGCTGACAGGAACCTCATGAAGTTCAGCAAAGGAAAATGACCAGTCTTAAATCTGGGGAGGAATAACCCCAGGCACCAGTACATGCTGGGGGCTGACTGGCTGGAAAGCAGCTCTGCAGAAAAAAAACCAACAGTGTGCCCTTGTGGCAAAGAAGGCCAACTGCCTCCTGGGCTGCAGTAGGAAGAGCAGTGCCTGAAGGTTGAGGGAAGTGACCCTTTCTCTCTGCTCAGCCCTGGTGAGACACACCTGGAGTGCTGGGTCCAAGTCTGGGCCTTGCACTACAAGAGACAAATGGACATACTAGAGCCGGTCCAGCAAAGTGCTATGAAGATGATTAAGGGACTGGAGAATCTCTCCCTGAGAGAGCTGAGACTGTTCAGCCTGGAGAAAAGAAGGCTCAGGGGGATCTTATCCATGTGTATAAATACCTGATGGAGGAAGTAAAGACAATGGAGCCAGGCTTTTCTTAGTGGTGCTCAGTGACAGGACAAGGGGTGATGGGCACAAACTGAAATTCAGGAAATTCCACCTAAACATAAGGAAAAGCTTTTTTACTGTGAGAATGGTCAAAGACTGGAACAGATTCCTCGGCAAAGTTGTGGAGTTTTCATCCTTGGAGATACTCTAAACCCAACTGAACATAGCCCTGAGTGACCTGCTGTAGCTGTCTCTGCTGGAGCAGGGCTTGGACTAGATGATCTCCAGTGGTGCCTTCCAACCTCAGCCAGCCTTTGATTCTTCAATGACACTGACAGTGAGTTTTAATGATAAAACTGACATAACTTTTAACACTCATTATTACTGTCCTATCCACAAAGAAAAAGAAAGAAATATAGAAAGCAACATACAATGTATTTTTTGATCTGAAATATAGGGGTTCGCTTCTGACATTTTGATGTGAAAACTTCCAGTCAGTGCAAAGGGAATCTTGTCTGGGAGTTTTCTTAAATGATGACTGTAACAAAAAATCATTGTAATAGATCTGATTGGGGTGGAATTAGTTTTCTTCACAGTAGCCTGTATGGTGCTGTGCTTTATTTTTGTGATAAAAACAACGGTGATATCACTGCAGTGTTTTAGCTACTGCTGAACAGTGCTTGCACAGTGTCAAGGCCGCCTCCGTTTGTCACTCTGCACCCACCCAGGGTGCAGGCTCAGGGTGGGCAGGAGGTTGGGAAGGGACAGAGCCAGGACAGCTGACCCAAAATAACCAGAGATATTCCATACCATATAACATCATGCTCAGCAATAAAATGGTGGTGGTGGTGGTAGTTTTTTTCTAAAGTAGCCATTGCTTGGAGACTGGCTGGACATCACTCAGCTGGTGGGAGGTGGTGAGTGATTGCCTTTGCATCACTTGGGTTGTTGGGGGTTTTTTTACACCCTCTCCCCCCACCCCCCCCTTCAGTTATTAAGCTGTCTTTATCTCAACCCACAACCTCCCCACCTCCCCCTTCACTTATTAAGCTGTCTTTATCTCAACCCACAAGTTTTTCTTGATTTTGCCTTCCAGTTCCCTCCCCCATCCTGCTAGGGGAAAGTGAGAGAGCAACTGGGTGGGGGCTTACCTGCTGACTGGGTCAACCCACCACAATCATTTAGATCATTTAGATCAAATACAGATATGAACTCACATAGTAATAAAACAAGAATCGAGGCTAAAAGCAACTATTGTAAACACGTTAGCATTTGAAATTCTGCTATGTTAAGCAAAGACAGAAATACCATAGAGGTTTCATGACACATGGAGCTGTATTTTGTAGCTGCTAGAGTGAGATTAGTGATATAAATTACTCTCGATCATCCCGATTATTTAGATATCATTCACAAAATTGCAGCAGTTCCAGACTTGTGCTGTTTGAATATCTTATCATAGTATTCTATCTAATTGACTGCACACAACCTAAAAGTGGCAGTTTTGCAAAATTGCTTTTCATTTCTCTTTACATTTGTGTCTGGGAGACCACAGAGCCATGAACAAAAGGGCAGTGAACATGGCTTGAGGAAAATTGCAGGAGACAGTCTTACTTCTGCTATCATCCGAGTTTCACTGGTACTGCCTAACACTCATGGGGGAAACAAATTCATTAAATAAGCATGGAACTTACATATTACTTAGCATGAGCAGCCTGCTTGTTAGGTAGGACTGATTTGTTTCTTTTGGTCCTCTCGTGCCTGCGCTCCTTGCATCCCCCTAAGTCACCTATTCCCTGAATGGATGTAGCTCGGCTATGACCTCATTTGTTTGTCTTCACCTGGTGCCTGAGGCCAAAGGACTGAGTTGCATTTTTCAATTACGGACAATTGCAAGTGAGAAGCACGGCATACAGGTCCATCAGTTCAGGACAAAGCTGGTTTTGCAAAGTGGGTTTCAGTTCAAGTATCTTACTGCAGAATTTTCTCTGTTTGAACTTTGTAGATACTCTGTTTTAAAAGTCACATTAAGAATATTTGAATATAAGAATATTCATTAATGCAAAGTACATTGCTATTGTATATAGGCCAGATACCAGTGCAAAATATCCTGTTTTATTGAAAGGCTGGACCTGATGCCAGCTTTCTAGGCACTGCTAGAAATGAAGACAAAGGTCTCATTTTCAGAAATGACAGAACTATTCTAACCAGATGCAGCTGGAACAGGACTGATTTCCCAGAGGCTACTTTAGCATCCAGTAATTGAAATTCAAGGCACGCTTTTGAAAATTTGGGCTAGAAGATACTAACCCCATTTGTCCTTGGTTTTTTATTTGGAACTGTTACTGAGTAACATGTATCTAGACTGGCGGGCAGGTATAGGACTGCTTCTTTATTGATACTGGTACTGTTCCCTAATCCAATAGCAAAAGGCACGTGTGCATCAGCTCCTGCACACTACCCTGAACGTACTAAGTATTCACCACCCTGAACGCTAGTTTCTGTTCGGCTGAGGATTTATCAAGCATTAGGTACTTTGCTTAGAATGAGCATTGAGAGATTAATTTTCCCATTAAAATTAATTTAATACAAACACTTTGTAGCATTTGGGTACATTCATTGCTTTTTCTAACTCTTCTGACTAACTGACTACACTACATGAGACAATTTAAGAAAAGCTATCGCACAAGAGGGCAAATCCACCTGTAGGAATTCAATTCTTTTTAGTCACCCGTATGATCACAAGATATTTTTAGACACTTATGCGTCTCTTACTGGTAAATTTGAAAAATTCAGGACCATAGAGCTTTTTCTTAGCGAATAGTGAAGTTTTATATTTCACCCTTATAGTCACTCCTACTGCACTTCCCTCAGTGGTAATGCTGAAATAGTTCT
Source organism: Aptenodytes forsteri (assembly GCF_000699145.1). NCBI lineage: Eukaryota > Metazoa > Chordata > Aves > Sphenisciformes > Spheniscidae > Aptenodytes > Aptenodytes forsteri. The sequence continues at coordinate 6,696,285 of NW_008795029.1, forward strand.
GAACTAGTAAAATAAACCTTTAAAAAGTTTCAAACAGATTTTCTTGATTTAAAAATGATGATTTATGATTATGCGAACTAGGTTTAATATGCATTAGGAATTCAAATGCTGTTGCAATAATTTTTTAGTAAAAGCTGCTTTTTAGAACTACCTTTGCACATTCTCTCCACAAGCAATAATTCTTCATCTATAGAGTAATTTATTTCTTCTGGTTTTAATATGTTACAGATGAATGGTTGTATGTCTTTCCTGTTAGAGCATTACAAGACAGGCCACTTTTGCATTAGGCTGGTACTACAACAGATACCTGTGGTGCTCTTCATGGTTCATGTGGTACTAATTTAAATGGGAAGTTGCACATATTTCATTGAAACACTTGGTAAAGCCAGCTTTCACAGAAGGGTGCAAATGATGGACTGTTCTCTGTGTGCAGCTGAACTGCTCTAAATGTGTCAGTGAGGGTTATGGATCATTTCATTCACCCATCAGCTCTGGTCCGCTGTGTGTACAAATCACAGTATAGTGTCATCCAACAGAACATTCCTGACAATACTAGAACATTTATAGTACTGCCATTTTTAATAGGAGTTCTGCAACCCTGTTTAAATAGTATTACTTCTTTAACTCTTTAAACTCTGAATTTGAAATCATTTTTGGTTTCCCTCTGTTAGTTGCGGCGTCCCCAGTTTGGACTCTTTGCTCGCTTTTCTTGGCTTCACAGCTACTGGGAGAGGAAATAAGAGACACTCAAGGTTAAAGGTAAGTTGCAGCTAGGACCTATGTTTGAGAAACTTTCAGTCTCCATAAATGGTATGTTATTTTCTGGTTTTTTCCTTAGTGATCTTTGGATAATTCAATATCCCCTGAGCATACAGTCCCTTTAAATATCAAACAGTCCGCCTTCATTCTCTGTCAAGAATCGATTGAATTGATGATAAATGTTACATGATTAGTGAACCCTTTGTCTTTCCATTGTCAGGAGGAAAAACATTTTTGGCAGTTGCAGTATAGTATTTTTCCATTACCTACACTTTACAGCTGAGAAAAGAAAGAAACTGGCTGAAATTTAAAGGAAACTTTGTCAGTGGCTTCATGTCATGGATGGGAGAAACTGCAGCAAGAAATCTAGTGTAATTATGATTACTGTAAAAGCAAAGGCATGTGTTTCTATTTAGGGAGTGGCAACTGTTTTAGCGCTTACTTCTTTTGTGTTACTTCTTCTGTGTTAGAATTGATCCCTCCTAATCCTGCATGATAGACTGACAGATCTTGCACATAGAAATGGTACTGACCAGACATACAAGAATATACATTCAGGCTTCCCTTTAATCTGTAATTGCCATTCAAAATCAAGGACTGAAAGTATTCATTTTTTCCTGAAGAACTGGTGACTTATATAGGTGCAAGGGAGATGTTCACTCTGGTGAAATTAAGGAGGCTTACTCATAATACTGAAGTTATAATCTCTTGGTAAACCAAAACTTACAGTCACTAGAGATTGACAGGCTCCTAAATCAGACTTTCAGGTTTCTCCACGGACTATAGGAAGACTCATTATCTATGCTGGGCACCAAAACTAGGTGTTTAAACTTACACAATGTGAATATCTCCTAGTTGGCCAACTATGGATTTAGAAGTCTGTATTTAAGAAATACGGTTTGAGATGTTTTAGTACAAATCTTGACAGCTGGTAACTTCCCAAATCAGTTTACCATGTCATAGCCCTTCAGAGAGTGGTTAATTTTGGACACACGTTAATTCACTTGAACATACCTCATTTCTGAGTTGATAGCAGGCACTGTCGTTCTGCATATCTCCTAGATACATGGGGAGTGCTCTGAAAGCAGCACTCTTAAACAAAGCAAAACTGAAACCAGCAATAATTTTTTAATTGAACAACATGGGATTTTTCCTGAGTGTGACTAAGCCTGCAAATCCATCCTGGCTGAAGTTACTAACACCAGAAAAATTTCTAACACCATTTTTGTCACTTGAAAGGAAAGATCCTGGATCATCACTGGCATCACTGTACACGTAAGGATATTAACCATTGAATATGGGTTACTTATTCCCTTCTAGCTGTGGTAGAGAGTACTCCCCTGTGGTCAACAATAACAACTAAGTCGACATTTGCATTATTTTTACTGTTTCAGACAACACCCCATGCTCATCCTGCATACACTCATTACCAGCACACCCACAAACAGAACCATGAGGTCTCACAGATTCTTTTATTATTATTTTCAATTAATCACTGCTAAACTTTCACGTAGCCCCTTCACAGAAGCTGAATCTTTTCAGTTCTTCTAGGTACCAGATTAGAGGCAGTTTCAGGGGCCACTCTCCACAGCCACATAGTGACACCTTTCTTCTCTCTTGTGGGATGCAATGGCAGCTCAAGAGGTTAATGAAATAAGAAGAGGTGGGCCAAAAAAATGCAACTCTTTTTTTGGTTGTGGGATTACGTTGTGATTGATGATCATGCAGATTCCAGAATATCTTCAAACATAATTTTTCCTGTAGTAAAATCTACTTGCTACTCTATTCTCAGATTTCATGTCAGGTTAAGGGCCAAGTTCTGCAAGATTCAAGCAAAATTCCTCACATAATTTTTAAATTAGAGATAATTAGAATGCATTTTGTTTGACTTGGGAGTATGGTATAATTACTCCTTGCATGCTCTTAATCCAGCAATAGCTCTTGCTTCTAAGCTTTTGATTTTTTCTATACATTTAAAGTTAGTTAAACATTCATTTGCTAAATATATTTCAAAAAAATCACACTGTAAAAAAAGAAAGTTATTAAGTTTGCTGTACAGATAGTTTTGAATTTAGTCTTCCTCTTATGTATATGATAGAAAATTTTCTCTTCTTGCATTGACTTCAGTGTGAGCAGTGCGAATCACTATTTTTGCCTATGTAAATTAATGAAACTCCATCAGTGGTATCAGTAAGCCTGTCAACATAAAATAACTAAAGAATTTGACTATCTTTATGTCTTTTGGCCCTGTGAGATTATTACTGGGTTTTTTTAATCTTTGTTGGCAACATCATTCCTCTCAGAGCTAGAGGGCAAGGGTCCACTCTTGGCTTTTGCAGATATGCATGCTGTGTTATGGAGACACTCCAGCTTCTCCGTAAATAAACACTAACAATACCATTCATCCCCCCATAAGTGAAAAGAAAAGCCATTATACTTTCCAATTTCTGAAATTAACGTTGACAGACAATGGCGATATGCTCTGAATATATGATTGAAATTATTTGCGAGATTAAAAACCGTAAATTACTCCATTTCACACCATGTGTAAATAATGTTTCTTTGTGCCCCTTCATTCAAGAGTGTATGTTTGGGAACAGTCACTTCTTCTTTAAAAAAAATCCATTTGTTAAAAATGAGACATGATTTCTTGCCAGGGATGCTGACAGAGAAAAAAAAATTATGGTGATGGAGAAGATTCTTTTCATCTGCTTCTGAATGATCATTGTGTGATGCTGCTTCCTAAATTCCCTAGCTAAAAGCCAGCCTCACTACAGAAAAATTACTCGTATCCATTTCCCAGATTGAGTAATGGCAAGCAGAGAGTCTTGGAATATGTCTACACCCAACAATGAAAGGCTGTGTTAGACATACTCTAGCGCACTCTGAGCAAGCTGGTAAGTCTTGTATAGCGAGGATGTAAGTGTGTGACGCAGAAGCTATAAAGCCACATTAAAGTAGCATAGCCCTGACAGACAGGACTAATAAGCCCATATGCAGTGCCTCCTGCTCCAAAGATAACCCACTCCCAAATTGCTTGGGTACCTCAGTGTGGGACTTCACACACAGACAGTCTTGTCAAATGCCACACAGGAATTTTATTCTCTTCCCTGGTTTCTGCAAAGGGAGGCTTATGGCTTCATCTTTAGACTTTAGATCGCTATAGCTGGATATTTGAAAGGCTGTACAGAGATGGGGCAAATCAAGAAAAGCATGAAAGAAAATTTTGCTGAAGGGGGAAGTTCATCATGGCTCGCTAGTGCTTCTGCTTCTAAATGGCAGTCTTTTTCATGAGGAGCTCCTATTTAGGAGGCTTGCAGACTGGTGATAACTATGATTTTTCCTAAACCGGCTTTTTCATTTGTTTTCTTCTACCCGGTGTCTACCCATGTACTGTGCACTGAGTAATTGACCTATATAAATCTGTAGAGAAACATGATTGCCAGCAACACGATTGTAAGAAGTTTGACGTTATTTTGAATATGTTGTAGTGATTATTTGATAAAGCATCAGTAATGCAGGTTGTGTTTGACAAAAACAATGATGATGAAAAATGTGATTAAAACTTTAAGGACCAGGCCACATTTCACAAATACTGATTGCTTAATTACCACTTACCCATTGACCAACACGTCTCTAACAATGAACATTTGTTTTCAAGTGAACATTGCAAGTTCCAAATTGATTAGCAAAACATTAAATGAGTTTTCCCTTTCCTGTTTTACAAGTGTTCATTTTTGAGCCCGAGTACATCGTATTCCTACATCTCACACAGTTATGCAATGTGCAGGTTAGAATTAGTGGAATTCCTAAGCCATGAGAGAATCGCAAACTCTTTTCCCATTGATATTCCACAAAGGAAGTGAACTTGGAAACTAATGTGGTTTTGGGGGAAAACCTGAATAGCGGCCTTAGTGGCGTTCAGTTTTCAGGAGTTGGCATGTTGTTCAGTTTTGTCCAATTATCAATAAATAAGAGGGATTAGCTGCTGGTAATGGTGCAGTGGACAAAAGATGCAGGTCACATGCAGTGAATTCAGAAAAGTGAGAGTGTACTTAGGGAAAAAAGCTTTTCTAAATTAGCAATAAAAAGAGATGATTAGGTTAACTGTTTAGTTTCTAAAGTAGATAAATCCTGATGATATGAATTCACTGCTGAATTATACCCTGAGTGATATGTCAAGGTTCATCTAACTTTCATCTTCTTACTACAAAATAATCATTTAGCTCTTCATCTAACTTGCTGCACAAGAAGTCGAGCTTTTGGAAACCGATGAATATGACCTTGAGAACTGAAACCAAACAGAAGAGAAGTGAAACTTCAACTGGTTAAAATGTAGAATAATGATTTTAGAAGTTTAAATGTCACTCTGTTTATTCGCCTGAAATTTGTCCTGAAAGGAAGAGTAAAAATGCTCAAGTCTTTAAGTACAGAACGCGAGCTTTAACGGAAGGTGCTTGGTACAGAAAGTATGTTGATTTATGTTATGAATGGTTCCCCAGCTTTTATATTCCCTCTTTCAGTATCAATTTAAGCAGTGAGGTAATCAAAGTTAATTAAGAAAAGTTTGGTATTTAGAGATTAGAGATGCAGATGCTTTGAGACTGGTATTTTACACTGTCCAGAAATCTGAGAAATGGTAGATCAAGAGTGATTCATACTCACAGATTAATTTGGAGGCTCCAAGCTGGGGATGGAAAAGCACCTCCTACTGTGTACATAGAGTCTAGGTATCCAATAAATCTTTGCCACACTAGTTCTCCAAGTGAAGAGCAGAGAAGGACACAGTAAGACATATAAGTGCTCAGCAACAGAAATTTTAGTCAGTGGAACATTATCTAAAATCTGACATTACACATTACATCATTAACTGATAAAGCCTATTGGACAACACATTCCCTATAGAACATTGTACACAAGTAGTTTCTATCCAATTCACTGTATGTCTGAATGAATAATCTGTGGGAGGAGTGAGAAGAGAGATTATAGTATTTGCAATGTATTTTCATTTTAAAATGCCAAGTTTTCTGCAAGCTGGCCTGCTGGACAGTCTCAGTTTCTCTTCAGTACATGGAAATTGATATTTCAAGCTAGTTTAAAGGCCTAGATAACATGACAGGCACAGAAATGTCCACTGGTAGTTCTGTTGTTAAATATAACCGGCTTAGTCAGCTTCCTCTTAAACATCCTTTCATCACATTTGTGCTGAGGGTGCCAGAAACGGAGATACCTCTGTCTGCTTTGTCTATTAGGTTTTGTCAACAAGCAGGAAAAGAAGGAAAAAAAAATACATGGCTAGGCAGTTTGCTCCATGAAGAAAATAAGACCCCAGCATCCTACAGATCTTCTTTACACGCCTTCTGTGTTCCCAGCATAAACATTCAAAGTTTGAGGGCGTAGAGTAGATGAATGGCTGGGGGTACTAGAGCACCTCTCCCTCGTTTCTTCCCGTGGAGCTGACCAGAGCCCTTGCCATTTAGGGCCCGTGCTGCTGAACTTCCAGGAGTTTACCACTTTCCCAATCAGCTACCATATGGTAATAAACCCAATGCACATAGCAAGGGATGTTGTTCATTTTTGATTAGAGGAGGTTGGAGGCACATATTCCATTTTATGAACTAAAATACCTGCTGCAGTTGGCTGGTGCATTGTACTTTTCTCAGGTATATGGCCTGGAAAATGGCTGATCTGTGCCAAGTAAGTGATGTTTATCAACTTGCAGCTTTTTATGAACGCAGGGGAGAAAAATGTGTATAACAGGTTTATAAAGACTTGAATCAAATCCAGACAAACTGTTCTTGTTTTCTAATCTGCAAACACGTAAATACTGTTATAGCTCTGAAAGTAGAAAAAATTGTAGCTTTCCAAATAAAATCCTATTAAAGTTTGCAAAGTTAATTAATGTAATAAATATGCCTGCGCTATGTTAGGCGACAAACCTAACACTATTATCTCTTCCTATTTTCTTCCTGGGTAACTCAGTACATCAGTATTTTAAGGCCTTGAACTATATACAGTGCACTCATTTAACTATCACCACCCAAAGCCAAGTATTTCAGCAATACACAGCAGCGAGTTATAAACAAAAAGTGATTATGATTATATTTAGTAAAGTTTGGAGCCAGGATTTTCTATTGCAGTTTTATAGCAGAAGGTAGTATAAATTCCTTATTAAGAGGCTATAATTGCTGGAAGTGGCATACCATGTTTGTTTTACGAGACTATTATTGTTTAATAAAGGTGGCAACAGAGGAGACGACTGAGAAAAGTTAATGACACACACAGTTGAGAACTAAATCCTCTATAAAGTCTGCAGATTATGTCTTGTGATGTCAGCTAATCTTGTCACTTCTTAGTCATGCTCCGCTGGGTCGTAGAGATAACTAACTGATTCACTAACTTGGGGAGCGTAGATTCTTGGGCTATCTTAAAATAGTGGATATCCCATGAATTAAGTATCCCATGTATTTTGGAGAGGAAAAAATGTCCTACTTAATATATGGGTTCAGGATGGGTAAATTTCTTTTCATCTGAGTTTCAACAGTTCAAAGACCTGTCCCTTTTCTCGCTTTCCTCTCTCCTTGTAAGCAGATCCATTTTTGTAAAGAATCGTGCTTGAGACTGCAGCCAAATTGTAAATATCAGCATTCCTTTTTCTTCCCCTTTTAAGGAGTAGAAATACAGCTCATCATATTTGCTAGTGTTTTTTGGTGCTTTTGTTAGCTGAACAACGTCAGCTAACGGTCTGCTCTGTGATGGATTCTCATTGTGCAACATTTTCTCCCACCAAGCCAATAGGATTCTGCTGAGACTAGTGTAGTGCTCGTTACAAGTAAAGGCATCCAGATCTGGGGTTGCTGCTGAAATCCCTCGCTCACTGGCTGATGGTTTCACTGGGAGGCTGTCTCTGCGACCACACACAGAAGCGAGGGAAAGGGAAGGCAGTGTCAGTCTGCAAACTCCCATCCCTTAGGAGGGTTCAGGGCATAGTTTGGTGACCTACAGATACAAAACAGAAAAGAGAACAGAGAGCTGAAGTGTCTAATGAAAGGTGTTTACATTTCAGTTCATGTTTGTATCCTGATTGACTGAGGATGTCAGTCATATCAAACCCAAACTTTGTTTCCAGTGGCTCCTAAAGTCTCATTAAATGATTAAGTTCTGAATTCAGTGCTTCCGCTATCTAAGTTTCCCAAATATTATCCTCACTAATGGGATGCACTTCATGCAGTAGTTTGATTACTCACTTTCTGTTATTCCTCATTCCCAAATGTGCTAAATCTGACCCATACTTTCACTAGGCTTGCTGTTCCAAATTTCACAACATTGATTTTTTTTTTCAGAACATTTTTTTCACATTTGATTTTTTCCCTGCCCACGGCAGGGGGGTTGGACTAGATGACCTTTAAAGGTCCCTTCCAACCCAAACTATTCTGTGATTTTATGATTTTTTGAATTTCATTCTGACTGACATCATGGAACAGCACCAAAATGTGGTTCAATATTCATTAAATAAGATATCTAGTACATTGACAATGTTTTAGTGATTTCATGATAGAGACACCAATAATCTATGACTGGGTTTTACCCTGTTCTTCACAGGGAATGCTGGACTATATGCCTAAATGGAAGACAGTCCATTGCTTGGCCTTAGCTACACCAGCTATCTCTGCATGGGGAGAAAAGGAATAGAAATGTAATTTCTTCCTCTTTATTGATGCTATTGTTGCATTTAGAGAAGTTATTAAAGGTTTGTTAGGGCTCCCCCTCCCTTTTTTTTTTTTACTACACTGGTTGGCACTCCAGTATCAGTGGCTAGATTTTACCTCGTTAAGAAATATTAGTGGTCATACGTATGCAAGTAGTGGAGGACACTTGCACACTTAATTCTCCACAACAGTCTTGGCAAGAAGTAGTTATGTTTTATCTTTCCTATAACTAGACTTTTTTTTTTAATATGCTACATTTCCATTTACTTCTGAAATCTCCTCTAAGAGTTGGGTTAAATGAAAGGCAAAAATAAAGTCTCTGCTTCAAAAAGTGTATGAAAGAAGAAACAAGCAGAGAAAATACATATAAAACAAAAAGCAAGGTAACAGAGACACACTTGTGTTTGGTTCCATGTGCAACACTGATACGGATGTGCTTTTCTGCTCATTTGTTTAGACAGGGACAAATCCTTTTAGGCCAAATTCTCTCTCATACATAGAAGACAATGACACCTGAGTATATGAGGGGTCTAATGGAACGGTTAATTTATTTCTGAGGTAGTACATTAACTGTCGCAAGTAGAAGTGCAGAATTTAGTGCTCTGGGCTTTCATTTATTGCTCTTTATTCTTTTTCCCTTATAACTGTTTTGTCTGTGTTTATGGATATGCACATGCATTGACTGACATTCTGCTGTATATTATCTAACCTCTATCTTACTGCAGTGTAAGGTGTAAAGAGCCAAGCTTAGGGAGTGTAAACAGAACCAACTCAACCAAAGTTTGTTCTCCCAGAGCCAAAGCTGAAAATAAGAGGGATTAAATTAGAAATAATTTTCCAATGATTTTCTTAATTAAAAAGAACATAAAATTGCTTTTTAAAAATTAAATTCAAAATTCAAATTTTTGAGTTTTCATTAAAGCTGTTCTAATAAAAACAATTAGGCATTTAAGGTGCCTGAACAGCAGCCTATGACCACGCTGCATTTCATGCATCACCTCACATATCATCTGTCCCCCAAAATCTTGCATCTCCTTTAGCAAACAATTTCCAGCATGTGCATTTCATTTGTAGCAGAAAAACATCCCTAATCCCACCACACTGCATCTGTATGAAAGATTTGCAAGCTGTGGATAAGAATGCTGTGATTGCTGATATTGTGAGACTGGAGGAGAGTAAGGAATAGCAGAAGGCTTCAGAGACCTTTAAGTGGGAGAACCAGCATGTTGTCCCCTCATCAGTTAGTTAATCAGGAGAACATAGAGGACTGGTTCTGTGTGACTGTAGGCCAGCTATAAGTCACTCCTGCAGCAGTAGGGGCTATACAGAGGCACCACTGATGCATGTGTGCACAAGACAAAAGACCCAGATGAAGTAAAAATGTCAACAAAGCTGAGCAAAGGTTCAGCTCTGAAAGTGCTCGCTTCACTCTTGCATATGCATATAGGGCAGTTCCTCCGCAACCTGATTAAAACCTATGGGTGTAAATACCCAGAATGGTAAAGCTTTCTGCATAGAGAAGTCTTCATCCCACAGTTTCTGAGCAACTGATGGTGCAAATAGGAGCCCTGCCAGATAAAGAGCTTTAAGTGTGAGATAGCTTCCTACACAACAGGCACAACTCCCTGGCAAGGTGCAACTCTTCCCAAGCTCAAGATGTAGAACAGGGTGATGGAAGTCCCTGATGAGTTAGTGCTCTGTACTGAGAAGAGACTTTCAGTTCTGCAACCACACCAGATGTTGTACCACTATCCTCAAGGAGATGAGAAAAGTACTCTTTTTTGTACTAGTGATGTTCTTCTTCCATCCGCAGAGCCATGTTTCAGTTCACCATCTTGTGCTGGCCACCTTGTACATGTGTCCTGGAATACCTTCTCTCCCCTCTCTCCTGCACAGGTAGCTCCTGGACTTCTTGTTGAAGAGCTCCTCCAGGCTGTACATGAGGGATGAGGACATGAGTGGTGGTGCATGGTCCAGGCCACACGGCCTAGCAGGGTATGTGCGGTTGGATACAGGCACTTCAGGCAGGGACCTTCACAGGTGTGAGCTCACCAGACTTCATGTGCATGTACCCTACAGCACACTAACAAGCTATAGGTTTTCCCTTATCGTCCCAACTGGAACAGACTAATTGCAGCCCAGAAGTTCAACAATGTGAGCAATCAGGGAAAGCTTTAAAGTACGGTTGGCCTGTTAGTCATAGGCTGTGAGCCATGGGGTTTAGTTGGTGTAATACATGCACTTAGAGGCCTAAGGATTCTTCGATATAAGGGATGAAGGTGTGTATGTGTCTGAGAGACAATGCAAGTTTAAACGAGCACTTTCTTACCCCAATCTTTTCCTAAGTTCACCCTCTTCTGATCCACTGATATGTGAACAGGTATATGTATACTGACATATATGTCTATATTTATATATAAAAATATTTTTATATGTGTGTATATATGAACTTGGGCTTCCCTTTCTGTCACCCTTGCATGAACAATTTATGGGTAAGTTATATCCCTTTACTTAAAATCTCTGAACTTGACCCAGATGAGCATGGATAAAAGGATGACTAACTATACCAATTGGTCTGAGAATCCTGTTCTTGCTAAATAGAAATTAAAGCAAAATCAAGGTTCAGTATTCGAATCTGAATGGTTTCAACTGAAAAAAGATTCTAATGCTGGAAGTCTAAATAATACAAAAACCCTTCAGAGAGGCCCATTGTTGTAAATGGATCTGCACCTGTGATGAGCATGGATAAAAGGATGACTAACTATACCAATTGGTCTGAGAATCCTGTTCTTGCTAAATAGAAATTAAAGCAAAATCAAGGTTCAGTATTCGAATCTGAATGGTTTCAACTGAAAAAAGATTCTAATGCTGGAAGTCTAAATAATACAAAAACCCTTCAGAGAGGCCCATTGTTGTAAATGGATCTGCACCTGTGGGAAACATCAAAGTCAGCGTGTCTTTTCCTTTGAACTATATTCTCTTTTATCCTCCATTTTTCTTCTATATGTTTATACATAAAAATCCAATTTTGTTAACTCCTTTCCACCAATATCATGAGTTAATCCAAGTTAGAGCAATCGCTCAATGAAATATTCTTTGAGGATATTACTGCAAGCAGAGGGTATTTATTTACCTGTTCCTTTCCAAAAGCATGATGGCAAGATTTTCAAATGCTTCCAGCAGAAGTCTGCTTCCACTAAAATCACTATTGCTTCAGAAATTCAGATAAATTCTGATTGTTTCTGAAAATCACACATGAAAGTTGCCATTAGTGGAACTTCCTCTTACATAGTCCTAGGACTGAGCAAGGAATAAATAGATACTATAAAAAAAGAATTCAGAAGTTTTTCTTGTTCTGGGAATAAATATGGGTGGAGAAAGGCTGGGTCACATGCACGGTACAAATATATTCAGTAATGTCAATTCCCTGTAGTGTTTGCCCAATAGATTGCTCATAAATATTAACGTTTGTTCAGCTGTTTTCTCCATGTTAGTGGTACCATTTTAGGGAATATTCCTAGAATAAAGGCCATATTTTGACAATCTAGCAAGAAAATGATGCTAAGACTTTCAAATATTAACATCCTTAAAATGAAGCTAAATATGCATTCCATATCCATAATCCCATTATTCATTAAACAGTATTGTTGAAGTGTTCCTTTTCAGAGTCTAAGAAAGTAAATTGCATGAACTTTAAGCCAAATTCTTCACAAAAAGTAGCAATGTATCCTGAAGGGTGACTATTCCTCTCAAGAAATCCATCAAAACCCCCTGTACTTATTTTTTTTTCTTGCAAGCACATGTAAACCGATAAAAATAGGAAGTAAATATTCAAAAGAAGATAAAATTGAAGCAAGAATTGCCCATAATGAATAAAAAAAATACAATCTACCAAATCAGTAATACCAAAAGCAGCTAGGAATAACATTAACAATATCAAATGTATGAATTTTGAACACACTGTTAGAGATCGTCTGCCACCTTCATATACCACAGTCTTAGCAGGGCTGTGCAAGAAGCTTACAGTTATAAAAAATCCATAGAACGGTCTACATAGCAATATTAAGGATGGGAGTCAGGCAAAAAAGGTTGTATGACAGTTTCCCCTTGTTCTCTTGTTTTGCAAATCTCTTTTCCCTTGATAAGGAGTATTTTGGACGTGCCAATTTAGAATAACCTTTGTAAGCCATTCTGTTGGGAAGTCACACTTTTGTTCAATGTTTGGTTGTGAGCAGTCTATCAGCCCAGATCTTGCAGGGATTAATGACTGGAAACATACAGAGCATGCAGAGCAGTCTATCATCACAAATAGAGCTTTTGACTCTCAGAGCCTGGAGAAAATGGTATCCTTTTTCATAGGATACAACATACCCTATACTATATTCATTTTATTTCTCTCTGCTAGAGGATGATATGCAGCAGGAGCTCACACATCCTCTTAAGGGTTTTAATGCACATCTTTAGGACCCTTGTGCGACAGCATGATGACAGCGGCATCTCTATTGCTACCACTATAGCCCGAAAGTGGTCGCAAGAGAACATCTTTGTGATGGCCTGTGAAACACCTATGTTTTATCTATGCTAGTAAGTTAAGAGAATAGCAAGTACTCCCTGTGCTATGCAGCTAAGTTGGGAGTATAAGATCCTTCTTACTCTTACTTTCATTTATTTCCTGACTCTACCCCTTCTGTGGTATTACAGACAAAATCACCCACGAAGACACAGCCCGTAAGGGTGACACCTCTAATAAACTCTTAATGAGACTTCCTCTGCACTCTCTGCAGAAACAAAACATTATAAATATAGAAATTCCTTGCATCTAGAGCTACCTGTGCTGGCTTTATTTTTTGCTCTTCTGAGCTTTAAACAGCCCCAGTTTGTGGCTCTGAGATATCTAATTACAGATACAACTCATTACTTCTTGACTGGCAACATTTTCTTCAGCTGAATCCAAAAATGTTGACCAGAAAAGCCTCACTCCTCTAGCAGACTGAATACTGCTCACTCATTTGAATGTTTTCACTTGGGCCTCCTGAGGCTGTAAACATAGTATACAGTCATGAGCTATTAAATTACCTGTATTTCTCAAAAGAGGATGAAAGGTATTTATGATATTTGCTTTATGCGCTTATGTGTGTATGACTGCATGTTTTTGTTAACTAGAGCCATGAGTTTCTACTTTGTTGCTATCCTTCTGTAATATCTACTGCACTGCTGCCCCTCTGTGCAGGGCTTTTTGATATGAATGGTCTTTTTACTTTTAGCCTTACCGATGTGTATTTATTTATTTTATGTATGGTTTGTGCTAGTATATATGCACACATATGAAGTAAGCATGTACACTTGAAAAGAGTTTAAAGAATAAAATCCAAATGACATTAATTAATCTGCATATAGTGAAATCAGGCAATAATTCAAACTGAAAAGAAGCTGACCATAGAAATCTTTGTAAAATGGTTTGTTGTTTTTTTTTTTAAGGAAGGTATGAAAAAGAAGATATACATATATGGGAATGTTCCTTAGCAAGGGTAATAATATAAGAAGGGGAAAAAAGAAGGATCAGTGATTCATTAGAAACTATTTTTCTTTCTTATGAAATATGAAAAGAGAAAGTGAAAGAAAACACAGTAAAATCTCATTTACTCTGAAGAAGCATAGACTTGTCAAGGATATTATCATCAGGATTTGAATTTTCTTCCACAGTTAACTGGATTTCTTTTTGGCTGAAAAGGAATTTCAAAGCATCATTAAAATAAAACACCATTTAAAAAAAAAAAAAAGTCTAACCTTAATTCTTCCAGAATGATTGTGACTATTAGAAAACACATTTGGAGGGCCACATCCACAGCTTCCTTGTTTATTTTGGATAATCTAAAGGAGGAAAGAGTAAAATAGGTACACATCATTATGCTTTAATAATTATGGATTATTATTATTTCATTTTCCCATGCTTAAAGAATTCTAACTGTAAGAATATCTTTAAATAGGAGTAAACATTGTGGAAGATTATGAGACAGATACATATTTTTCACACTTCAAGCAGATTGCAAAGATTCAGGAATTTTTGTTTAGTGTTAATTTTTAACGTTTGACTTAATTCTGAAATAACATCACCCTTTATCAGATCCCAGAACACTATCACTAAAAATGGTGAGAAGGGCAGAACAGAAGGATGATTTTGTGCATAATCTCCCAAAATACAAAAGATTATGGCCTTCCCAATAAAATCTTCCTCTAGATTCTGGAGACAGTCATGGTAAGGACAGCTGAGTAGGACAATATTTCCCCAACAAAACAAATTTCCAACAGCTGGAACTGGTTTATCTCAAAATTGAGGAACTTATGCAAACTGCTGAACTGGGAAAAAATGTGGTTGGGTGAAGTACCATGCATAATTCCAGTAATTTCAAAGCATTTGTTTAGGTTTTGATTGTTTATAAACAGTTCTTATGCAGCACAGTCTCTAATGGAAGATCATTTTGAACCAGAGCCAAACTCAGAAGTTTTTATTAAAAATATCTAAATGGGATATTTGACCACTTAAAAAGTCTTCACTTACAAGCTTTTTGAATCAGAAGGTTGTTTGAAAATGCCTATTTCTTACACACAGCTTCATTTCAAACAAATTGACATTTTCTAGTGAAAAAATATTACTGTTGGATTGTTTTGAATGCAGAACTTCTTTAAGTCAAGAAATACAAATTACTTCAGATGCTGCAGAATTTGTTTCAACCTTATTTCTTGAAGAGATCGTGATGGGATATTCACTTCCAGTGGTCACAAGGAATACTGCAGTAAGACTTACTTATCTTTCATTCATATCAAGGGGTTGTGCTGCTGACCTGCAAGCAGGACTCTTCATTGACACCAACACAGGACTCATCTTAGCAATTGTATGAGCTCCATTGTTGATAGCAACGGTTGCTACTGTTACCTCTAAGAACCTACAGCTCATCCTGATGGGCTAATTGCACTGACTAATAGCAAGCAGTCGCTCACCTTGAGCTTGGACTCAGCACCTGGTTAGATGTTAGGACAGCCTTGCAGAACGAAAGCCTTCTTCAAAAGGACTGCTTTTTGAAGATGTTGGACACTGCCACAGATGTCAGGTCACTTAAGCAAACTTCCTAGGGTCTCCAATAGCAGTGTCAGAGCACATAACAGTCCCAGCACCTTTAGTCTTTCCTCTCTATAATGTTATTGTTATGGATACAGCATCCGCAATACCTCAGAACAACAGTTAGATCAGGAATAAGACATGACTGGAGCAGATGCTGCACAACTGGAGAGGGAAAAGATGTTTTCTATCCTGTAAAATGCTGGAGTGGAATTTTCTTAATCCCACTGAGAAGTACCTTCCTTTGAGTAACTGCTCTGACTAGGAAATGTGTGAAGTACCACCAGTTCAAGATAATCTGGGCAATGATCTAAAATTAGACGCATATATGTATGTGTGCATATATATAGGTATATGTATTTATCCGTGTATATATTATTTATATATATAACCAGGTGTTTTAGAGAAATTTTTGCTATTTTAACCATACCATCACTAGTTACTATCCTGCAAAATTAAACAGAATATATAATTATTGATACAGAATATACTGCTTACCCTTTCCCACCAGAATAGTCAGCCTATATCCCCCCATCACTACCTCACCTGTCACTTCCACCTAGCAGACACACATGCATGCGGAGAAACTCAGCATTTTCCGCAATCAACCAAATAGCCTGAAGTGAAAGACAAACACGATGCCTGAAGCAATATTGCTTGATTAACACTGAATAGTTCTTTAAAGTGATCACATGAACTTTAATCTGAAAGATTGCTTTGAATTGTTAAGGGTGGAATCTGTTGCTATGAGAGTTGTCAAACAACTGGGGTGAATTTAATGCGTAATAGATGATAACCTTTGTCGGTTTTAATATTGAATTCCATGTTACTGATCCTAGTAAATAATCCTTACCTTCCCCTAGTGAATACCTGCTATATCCCAAAGCCCTACACAGTACACAAAGACATTTTAGCAGCGTGTTTTTCATGTAAAGCACACATACTGTATAGATCTGACCTCATCACAGGTTGCCTCAGGCTATCTCCTGTAATACCGTCTGTTTTCTTGATTTTCTCCTGAGGTCGTCATTATCTAAGGTTTGTAAATATTTCAGAAATTTGAGACTTGTATAACAATTGCAAGTGCCATATTGCTGTTGCACTGAATTTTCAGTAGCATTCAGACATTCATTTTTCTCTATTATTTTCTCTATTTTAGTTCTGGATGATACAAATTCTACAATGCATGATTTAGCTGTATTTGAAATTACAATCTACTTACAGTCATTTTAACCAAAAGACTCCAGATAGGCATAGTTTTGATCTCAGTTAACAAATAAACAATATATGTTGTTACTTCATATTGTGCTATTTTCTGTTTGTCAAAGTGCTATAAAGATTTTATGGATATTTTGTGCAAGTTTATGCACGAAACTCAGCTGTTTGTAGAAACTGCTGACCTCTCCATTGAAGGGAAAAAATGCAGAACAAAAAATTAAACCCTTTTGTCCTTTAAAAAAACGTAGGAATGTAGTATGGTTGATAAAGGACATGTGTACTTGAAACAGATTAAAAGAAGTACAAAATAGCTTCTTTCCCAGAATCTTAGTCTATATGAATTTCTTTGTATTAAAGGATTCATCATTTACTGAATGTATTTGCTTTCATGTAATTATGTACATATACTTAGCAAAGTATCTTGTATAAAGCAGAAAGCTACAGAAGCCCTATAAAATCTGCTTTGAAAGTCGTGTGTGGCATGAATTTTGGCAGCGTTATCACCGCATTCGTTTTCAGAAGTATACTCCAATTTTTATATCAGATCCTCTATTGTAGCAATAATTTACTCTGATATTAAGATTAGTATGCAATTTTCATATCAGATTCTTCATTCTAGTATAATTTACTCCAATATTACATTACTACCCATACCTGCCTACATCATTCTACTTTTGTAGTTGCCTTCAGTACACTTCTTTTTAACATTTGTTATGTTAAGACTGTGATGATACACCACCAAATGGGATAGAGAGAAGAATGTGTATAGTGTAAAAAAGATGTATTGTGATGATAGGGAGGCTTAAGAGGGCTGATGGAATTTTAAGATCCTGCTAAATATTATTATAATTATTTAATTAACTCATTTATAATAGCATCAGAAAGTTCATTTGCTTTGCACTAATACAAGCTTTACAGAGAAGAGGGAGAATTCCTTGGAATTTTGCTTAGCGTGTTTTTTATATCCAGTCATATGGATTTATATACTTCATATGAAACATTCAGAAGTGGAGGCAATAATTTGTAAATGACATGAGAAAAAGAAATCACAGTATATTTTCTTTTCAAAATATTTAGTGTCTACAATTCATCTGTGAACCGAGTAAATCACGGCTTCTTCAAGTGCAAGGATCGAAACCAATTACCATTAGTGACCATCGGGTGCAGCCGATCCTTTCTGTCCTGTTGCCTGAATCTCAATGATCTCCCAAGTGTGCCCATGCAATTTAACAGGAAGATCAATACACTGCGGCAGTTAGCAGCAGCTCTCTTGAAGTGCTTCACAAAACATGCTACATTTCTCTACCGAATAAATGTCAAAACATTCCAACAGCTACAATTCTTGGGAGAAATTGTTCTTGTGAAACATTATTGACATACTTTAACCCACATTTCCCGCTGCTCTCCAGCTTCCTACAGGCCAGTCAATTCTGATTTGGCAAGAGCCACATCGACATGTGTCCCCTGCTGACTTTGTCTGTAGGCATGAAAGATATCACAATGCGGTGCAGAAGTCCTGGGTGTCAGGGGTCAGTGGTCTAGCTCTGACCCAAGGTCAAGGTGACAACAACCTGTCTCCTGGGACTTGTCTTCATCTCTAATATGGCCTTGGAAGCAATCAATATCATTACAGAGCTTGCTTTTCTAACAGACAGTGCCACCTGATCTAAGCATTTCAAGACTATGACTTGCAAGCCTTGCTGCTTGAAAATGTCTTCATTTTCCCATTATACTGCAAAACATCTGTATTAGATCTGGCACTGGCTTTTTTTCATCTGTTTAATGTGGTAAATTAAATTGATTCTTTTCACTTTTTAATGGCTTTCTGCATCCAGGGTGAGTTAGCCTTGACTTTCCTGGTCTTTTCTTGTATGTGGTGGAGGTGTTATATATAGCTCAGTACTTTCTCCCAGCATCCAATCTCTATATCAGATTTCTTCTTTTTTGCTTTTCTTGCTCCCTCCTATTTTTTCCCTATTTTCTACTAGTAACCATTTTCTTCTTTATTTCTTTCTAGCTTTGAAGAGAGGAAATCTCACTGCTGCATCTATATGCTGGATTTATACACACACACACACACACACACACATATAAAAACCCATCGTCAAATATATCTATAAAAATATAAATAAAATGCAACATCCTTCCCAATTTTGCCAGCCCATAGAGGGTTAGTGCATTGTAAGAAGTAATTACGCACATGAACAAGCTGATAACCACCGAGATACGCACTTTTATCACCTGTTTATAAGAGCTATGGTAATTTCTGATACAACAAGATGTTGCTTTCTTCAGAAATCTCAGTCATGATGCCTCAGTACAAAATTCTACATAGTTAAGGGTTTTTCATGTTTTTTGGTTTTTGCTTTTGTTTTCCCAAGGAAAAAAACAAACAAACTAAAGCAATCTATGGCAGATCTAAGTATTTTTTAGGAAGTATATGTGTTTCTATTATTGAACATTGCAACAAAAGGCTAACAGAATTGAGAATCACATGCAACCAAAACATGGAGGGAAGGAGAACCACCCTCCCATATTATGTCTTCAAAATGACTCAGCTATCTCATCACAGAAACTCAAAATTGGGCTTCAGATTTCCCCAAACTGGACAGCTGACAGTGAAGACTGAAAACAAAGATTTAAGTCAAGAAGATCAAGGTGTCCTTACATCATGCCAGCACAGAGCCCTCTTCTGTCCTACCTAGATTGGTGGATAAAAACAAAACAAAATAAAGTAAAACAAAATCCAAAGCCATAAATATTTCTTTAGATGTGAGTTACAGGCAACCTAATATGTCTGTAACATACCTAGCACACATCTGAGGTCTTTCAAAACAATAGCATTTTCAAAGGAGAGAGAGACGGGTATATTTTTCTACTCTAAAGGTTACATGTTCCTCCACCCTTGTTAGGACACAGTAAGAAAGTGTAGCATAAGGCTGTTTCTCTGGTTTAATCTCAAAGCATAAGCTTGACTCGGTTTTATGTATAGTAAATGAACCCTGTAGATGCAATTTGGTGGATAATTCCCTACTAGAAAATACAGATTCTACATCAGTTGTTCCCAGCTGCAGAGAGGAGCCCAGGCAGAAGCTGGAGGGATAGGCTTCCCCCTCTTCCCTTTCCCGCTTCCTTCTGTTCATCCTTTTGTACCCAATTCTCTCCTTGGATGTATGAGGCCAATGAGGCAGTTTCATTCAAGTTGCAGCTGAGTGACATCATTCCCAATTTACGCCTTTGTAAAGGAGAAGGGAGTCAGGCTTTTTGTCTACCCGCAGCAATTCACAAGGGTGTCACAATCTCCAGGTCCTGTCATTGCTTCTTGGGGAATTTCAAGAGAAGCAAAAGGGCTGGCAGGATCTTAGGTGACTGTGTGTGAAAGCTGGCACAAGACACTCCTGAAGCTGAATGTATCTGTAGAGGAAAAGTGGAAAATCTCTCGCTCCCGTGCAAGAGGCACTGCAAAATTGCCTCAAATCTGCACCCACGCAGTACCCATGCATTAGCCTACAAGCACTAGCTAGTTGTTAAGGGCCCCATCTAATGATCAACCTCAGCTGTCAGTGTCTCTTCTTTCTCACATCTCCTGCCTGCACAAGCCTTCAGTGCCTTTTGTACACAGATCGGTGGCCAACACATTCTGTGCAACCCGTTCTCAGCATCGTACAACGGCAGAGACCCCCTCCTTGTTTTCCTGTCAGGCAGTGGTCTTCTACACATGAGGCAGTATAGCAAGGTGGAGAGAAAAGGAGCCTATCATCAGAGATGCAACAGAAATCACAAAACTAGTGTGTCATATTTTAACAGGGGTCTTTCCAGGTCCTGTCGTTGCTTCTTGGGGAATTTCAAGAGAAGCAAAAGGGCTGGCAGGATCTTAGGTGACTGTGTGTGAAAGCTGGCACAAGACACTCCTGAAGCTGAATGTATCTGTAGAGGAAAAGTGGAAAATCTCTCGCTCCCGTGCAAGAGGCACTGCAAAATTGCCTCAAATCTGCACCCACGCAGTACCCATGCATTAGCCTACAAGCACTAGCTAGTTGTTAAGGGCCCCATCTAATGATCAACCTCAGCTGTCAGTGTCTCTTCTTTCTCACATCTCCTGCCTGCACAAGCCTTCAGTGCCTTTTGTACACAGATCGGTGGCCAACACATTCTGTGCAACCCGTTCTCAGCATCGTACAACGGCAGAGACCCCCTCCTTGTTTTCCTGTCAGGCAGTGGTCTTCTACACATGAGGCAGTATAGCAAGGTGGAGAGAAAAGGAGCCTATCATCAGAGATGCAACAGAAATCACAAAACTAGTGTGTCATATTTTAACAGGGGTCTTGCATGGAAGAGTCTCCACAGACACTCTGTTCCTTAGGTGGGAGCAGTTGTGGGTTGCCTTTATCTACCTCAGCCTTTTGCAATGCCTCTTCTGAGGCATCCAGCAGTAGGAGAAGCATGGGATCAAATTTTTGCTTTCTGTACCTTGCTGCATCTTGCTGCCCCTTACTGTACTTTGCTTCAACCACAGCCTTTTGGAGCTCTCACTTTGGTCCATCAAGCCAGACAGCATAATTGCAACTGCGCTTACTTGGCAAAAAGTGATAGCTGCTAGTGGAGCATGATAAGGCTTAACCTTACTTTAGGCTCGCTTTGCAAAGATGCAGCTGCCTATTGGAAGTCCAATAGTGTGAAAATCTGAGGCCTCCTTTCCCCCCTTTATACTTTGAATGTTCAAAAGCTGTCTAGAATCATTTCATTGCCTTTTCTTTCTTGCACAAATGCTTTAAAAGAAACTTCCAGTGCACAATTGGTAAGGTATGTTACAGACTTTTTTTCTCTTCTCTGAGGCAAAGGCAGCTGTTCTCCTTATCCTTCATATCTGTTTTCTTATGCATTGACTAGGGAAACTATACAGATCTGTCAGGACAGAGTATGCCAACCCAGAAAAAAAAATAAGCAATTTTATCAAAGAGAATGAAAAGTTTTCTTTGTTTCTTCCAAATTTCAGATGAAAGAATTGTTGTCCTTCCATTGAAAGAAACTTCAGGATATTCCTGTCTGAAAACAAGAAAATGTGCTTTAATTGAAAACTTATATAAGCTGGTGGATATAAGTGCAATTGTAGGACATATGTAAGAAAACTTCGATATGCAGTAAAATCAGGCAGAAGCAGCAGATTTATGTTGGTAGAGAAATCTGGATTGTCACATAGGTTGGTCTGTAATGTCAATTCTATGAGAAGAGCTTTTTAGAGAGATGGAGGAAGCTATCAGTGGAAAGTCTGAAAAAGGCAACCATTTAATAGAGATCTCTGCTTTTTCCAGGTGACATCTGTGGCTGACATAGGAGCAAGGTATTTTACACTGCATGCTGGAATATAACGTGGTGAGGGGGCCTTTGCATTCTCCCCATAAATTGCTTGCCGCATAACAAAAAAAGCAGGATACATACCGATATGTATGTTCAGTATTTATTTAAATATATATCTTTAAACCTCAGAGGCTAAATAAAATGTAACAAATATTCTGAGTAAAAACATCCTCTCCTTCTCCTCTGCCTTGGAGAACTACGGGAAACAGTGAATTCATCTGTGGTAAGGAACGGCCATCTCTCACAGCATTAGTTGGAAGAAAGATACCGTCTGTTTTAGCATTCTCGTCATATATTTCACTCTCAAGTCTGGTTGGGAATGTGTCTCCTTATTAGGACCATCATCATTTGTATTTTAAGACTAAAGTAGTTTAGTTTTAGAATTTAAGAAGTTACTGAGACATCCAGAGCTAAGCTCCATTAAACTCTTTGACCTAAACCCTATGAACAGCCATTAGTTCAGCAGGAAGAACATTATTGTGCCAGCACACAGTGTGAGTACAAATCCTCTTCCCCTTCTGCCTGCCTGCTCCCTCCCCCTAAAGTATTATGTTTTATATGAAAAAGCAGAGAACTATGTGAGGCCCTAATGGATTATCAAATGAAATATGATCACCAATGGTTATGTATTATAGTTAATGTTTCATTAGTTGCAGTGAGATCAGACAAAAAGGTTGGCTTTACTCTGTGGTTTTCTGACTTCGGCTCAGTTCTGCCGAAATTCATTGTTAAATTATTTACCTCCTTACTTTTCAATGTCAAGTTGTTTTTGTCTTTCTACCTTCTCTTGTCTTTTTTAACGCCCCATCTTCCTTACAGAAACTGGAATTTTTATGGCAGCCAGTGGATGGAAGATGCAAGGAATGAAATGGTTCATGAGAGGGAGATTGCTGTCCTTCTCATAGTGGGTGACACAGAATAGAATGACTCTAATGTCATGAATCTTTCTCAGGAAAGGGAATGATGTTTACTTCTGATTTTCCTGCATTAGCTACCAGTCAAGGGTTCTACCACCAACTCCTGTTTGTGGGAACCAAATGTGAAAGCTGATTTTAGGTGCTCTCTTTCTTTTCACAAATCCTTACCGTATTTTGGAGAAGAGGATCTTGGTTTGTTCCATAGCTGAAGTGAACACCACAGTATTTTGTGTTGGCTGATTACCCAAACATCTAGCTTTCATGTCCACCTTTTGCAACTCACATTATTTTTTCTCTCAGCACTAGCCAGTTCCATCCTTTTGA
The DNA here is from genome assembly GCF_000699145.1 of Aptenodytes forsteri. Taxonomy (NCBI): domain Eukaryota; kingdom Metazoa; phylum Chordata; class Aves; order Sphenisciformes; family Spheniscidae; genus Aptenodytes; species Aptenodytes forsteri. The sequence goes on from NW_008795029.1 coordinate 6,719,687, forward strand.
ACCTGTTAGGGCAAAAATTCAGACATCACCGTTCAAACAGAACATACATCCATTCCAAGTGATAGGTATGACACTTCTTAGTCTGCTGTTTCCCTGCAGGAAAGATCAACAGGTGCAACCGGATGATCCCTAAAGTAAACGTTTTTGCATTCACCGCCTACATCCTGAAAACTGGACAATTTTCCTACTGTGCTAGTGACACCAGGAGATGTGTGCACTCATGCAATCTATTACTCATGCAGAGTATTTCTCAGGCAATCATCAAACTTCTGTAGTACTTCTTTATCCTGTATTACAATGGCATTATACAATTATTACAACTGTACTGCTGTGGATCTATTACTGGTGCAAAACTGACTTCAGTTACGGGACTTCTCTTCTGTGGCTCTTAAGTGAGGTTTGGGCCTGATTTTAATAGAATCATAGAATCATAGAATCATAGAATAGTTTGGGTTGGAAGGGACCTCTAAAGGTCATCTAGTCCAACTGCCCTGCCATGGGTGGGGACAT